>NC_134402.1:118948707-119248707 GCF_038048845.1 Mixophyes fleayi
GTTCTATGAATAGAAGTTATGGGCCATCCTGTAAGTAGAGTTAATAGAAGGTGTTAAGGTTCATGACACTGACACTGCAGCAAGCTGGTGAGTGTAGTTCAACAATCAACAGGTTTGTCAGGCAGAGAAGCCCTGCTACATGTAATACAGCTAACCTCCCACGAGGAGGCAACAGGTGAGTATGTCTCTAAATTAAAAAAAATGCCTCAACATGTGTCTAAAAACTAAATAGTTTAACACATTGTGCTGATTTTTTTTTAAAAAAAACACATTTGTTTTCATTTACAGGAATATCAAGGCAACACAATAACCTGTGTGTTCGGCAGGAAATTATAAGTGAAATAAAGGATGTCTCTTCACAGAGCAATGAGGGGTTCACACACTTATCCTTGGTGGAGTAGCTAATACAAGCTGAGTCAAGTTCAACAATCTAAAAGCAAAATTATTTTTTTTTGCAAGGGAAAAAAAAATATTGTTTTATTTGGTATTTCTGTAAAGCACAGTTAAGAAGTAAAACATTTTTGTCACTTCACTGTCAATATTTTTGTCTTAGTATCATCATCTATTTATATAGTTCCACTAATTCCACAGTGCTGAACAGAGAACTCACTCACATCAGTCCCTGCCCCATTGGAGCTTACAGTCTAAATTCTATAACATACACACACACACAGACCAAGAGAGAATAAGGTCAATTTAATAGCAGCCAATTAACCTACTAGTATGTTTTGGGAGTGTGGGAGGAAATCGGAGCACCTGGTGGAAACCCACACTAACATGGGGAGAATATACAAACTCCATAACCAAGAATTGAACTCATGACCCCAGTGCTGTAAGGCAGAAGTACTAACCATTAAGGCCCTGTGCTGCCCCAACCTACCTTCCTGTTTATTTCCAAATTCACATGATGGTAAGAGAACCGGTAAGACAACTCCTGCATCCTCTTTGTATACAAGTATATTAATAGGCCTATTTAAGTGCTGTCCCATAATGAAACAAATGATTATTGCCCATGTTTATATAATAATATTGCACCCTCAAGCACTGTCAGGAAGGATAGCTAAAAATTAGATCCAAGAAACAGAATAAATATGCTCCTTTACTAGAGATGAGCGCACTCGGATTTCCTGAATCCGAGCCCACCCGAACTTTGCGGATCCGAGTCGGATCCGAGACAGATCCGGGTATTGGCGCCAAATGAAAACTTGAAACCGAGGCTCGGAGTCATAATCCCGTTGTCGGATCTCGCGATACTCGGAACCTATAAATTCCCCGCTAGTCGCCGCCATCTTCACTCGGGCATTGATCAGGGTAGAGGGAGGGTGTGTTAGGTGGTTCTCTGTCCTGGTAGATCTCGTGCTGTGCTGTTTAGTTCTGTGCTGTGCTGTTTAGTTCTGTGCTGTGCTGTGCTGTGTTCTGCAGTATCAGTCCAGTGGTGATGTGTGCTGTGCTCTGTCAATTTTGAGTTCAGTGGTGCATCTGGGTCCTGTGCTGTGTCCTGTTCAGTCCAGTGGTCCTGTGTCCTGTGCTCTGTGCTTCTAAGGGCATAGTTCTTATTTCCCCAATATTCCCAGGTGTTTAAAAAATTAAAAAAAAGTTATAAAAAAAAATACAAAGAACTAATTAAAAAATTTTTTAATTACAACAAAATTTGCAAAACCAATCCTGCAGTATAAGCCCATTGGTACTGCAATATTACCAAGTTCACACATTCAGCAGTAAAAGTCCAGTGGTACTGCAATATTACAAAGTTCACACATTCAGCAGTATCAGTCCAGTGGTGTTGTGTGCTGTGCTCTGTCAATTTTAAGTTCAGTGGTGCTGCTGGGTCCTGTGCTGTGTCCTGTGCTCTGTGCTTCTAAGGGCATAGTTATTTCCCCATTATTCCCAAGTGTTTAAAAAATTCAAAAAAAGTTATAAAAAAAAATACAAAAAAATAATTTAAAAAAAAATTAATTACAACAAAATTTGCAAAACCAATCCTGCAGTATAAGCCCATTGGTACTGCAATATTACCAAGTTCACTGATTCAGCAGTATAAGTCCAGTGTTACTGATATATTACAAAGTTCACTGATTCAGCAGTATAAGTCCATTGGTACTGATATATTACAAATTTCACTGATTCAGCAGTATAAGTCCAGTGGTACTGATATATTACAAAGTTCACTGATTCAGCAGTATAAGTCCAGTGGTACTGCTATTACAAAGTTCACTGATTCAGCAGTATAAGTCCAGTGGTACTGCTATTACAAAGTTCACAGATTCAGCAGTATAAGTCCAGTGGTACTGATATATTACAAAGTTCACTGATTCAGCAGTATAAGTCCAGTGGTACTGATATATTACAAAGTTCACTGATTCAGCAGTATAAGTCCATTGGTACTGATATATTACAAATTTCACTGATTCAGCAGTATAAGTCCAGTGGTACTGATATATTACAAAGTTCACTGATTCAGCAGTATAAGTCCAGTGGTACTGCTATTACAAAGTTCACTGATTCAGCAGTATAAGTCCAGTGGTACTGATATATTACAAAGTTCACTGATTCAGCAGTATAAGTCCAGTGGTACTCTCCTGTGCCGCATATAATTTTCAAAGGCTTTGCCGAGTGTGTGTGGCTTAGGGGTACGCTCTCTTGTGCTACATATAATGGAAAACCAAAATTTGGAGTATAAAGTAGGGAAAGATCAAGACCCACTTCCTCCTAATGCTGAAGCTGCTGCCACTAGTCATGACATAGACGATGAAATGCCATCAACGTCGTCTGGCAAGCCCGATGCCCAATCTCCTAGTACAGGGCATGTAAAATCCAAAAAGCCCAAGTTCTCAAAAAAAGCAAAAAGAGAAACTTAAAATCATCTGAGGAGAAACGTAAAGTTGGCAATATGCCATTTACGACACGTAGTGGCAAGGAACGGCTTAGGCCCTGGCCCGTGTTCATGACTAGTGGTCCAGCTTCACCCAAGGATCTAAGCCCTCCTCCTCCCCCCCCTACAAAAAATTTAAGAGAGTTATGCTGTCAGCAACAACAACAACAAAACAACAAAGAACTCTGCCTTCTAAACAGATGACATCACAAATCCCCAAGGCGAGTCCAAGGGTGTTGGTGGTTGTGAAGCCTGACCTTCCCATCACTGTACGGGAAGAGGTGACTCCATCCAGCATTTGCAGCACGCCCTCTGCATATGCTGGAAGGATCACCCACAGTCCAGTTACAGATTTGGCTAATGAAGGTGTGAATGTTGAACACCGGGAGGAGGATATTGATGTAGCTGGCACTGAGGAGGATGTTGATGATTATGATGCAGACAGATACCAAATTGCCTTTCTCAATTTCTATTTATATTCTAGATTATATAACGGCTGAATAGTTTTCTATTTTACTCCTAGTGGAGAGGGGATCTGATGCAGACAGATACCAAACTACCTTGGTCCATTTATTTGTATATTTGAATTTCTAGTTCTACAGTCTATGCAGGCTGCTTTTTTTATATTCAACTACAAGTGTAGGGCGGGGGGGGGGGGGGGCATAGATAGCCATCAAAGTAACGTGGTCCATTTAATTTCACTTTCTAGCTCCACAGTCTGTGCAGCCTGCTTTTTTTATCTTCAAAGTATTTACAAGCCTTGCAATCTAAATTAACTAGAGGTGGTGACGTGCTAGAACTCCACCCTCTATATGCTGCAGAGGATGGAGGAGCATCAAAAGGTCATTCAAGCCTACACAGCCACCTACGACATAGGAAAAGGAGTGGGGATGCGCCTGAGTCAAGCGCAGTGGAGACTGATTTCCGTGTTGTGCAAGGTTCTGCAGCCATTTGAACTTGCCACACGAGAAGTCAGTTCCGACACTGCCAGCTTGAGTCAGGTGATTCCCCTGATCAGGCTTTTGCAGAAGAAGCTGGAGAAAGTGAGGGAGGAGCTGGTAAACCATTGCGATTCCACCAAGCATGTAGCTCTTGTGGATGAAGCCCTTCGTACGTTTTGCCAGGATCCGAGGGTGGTCAGTCTTTTAAAGTCAGAGGAATACATTCTGCCCACCGTTCTCGATGCTCGGTTTAAAGCGTATGTTGTGTCTCTGTTTCCGGCGGACACAAGTCTACAGCGGTGCAAAGACCTGCTGGTCAGGAGATTGTCCTCTGAAGAGGACCGTGACATGCCACCAGCTCCACCTTCATTTTCATCACTGTTTGTGCAGTTCCAAAAAAGAGGAACTGCCATTTCTATTGCTACCTTCTTTCTTTCTATATTTAAAAAAAAACAAAAAAACCTGACATTTATAGTCCTACCTTCTTTCTTTCTCTATTTAAAAAAAACTAAAGAACTGCCATTTCTAGTACTACCTTCTTTCTTTCTCTATTCAAAAGAAACTAAAGAACTGCCATTTCTAGTACTACCTTCTTTCTTTCTCTATTTAAAAGAAACTAAAGAACTGTCATTTCTAGTACTACCTTCTTTCTTTCTGTATTTAAAACAAAAACAAAAACTGTCATTTCTATTACTACGTTAATTGTTTGTGCAGTCACAAAAAAGAGGAACTGCGCCCTTAACTGCTATGTTGGTTTTAGACGTCCATCCGGTGTCCACCATCTGTTCCCTGGAATTCTGACCAGTTGAAGGTGTATTTATTATATTGTGGCCCCGGTATCAAATTGGGTACCGGGGCCAACCCACTACGCAGTCCAGATACTTGTTTGGTGGAATTCTGACCAGTTGAGGGTGTAGTAATTATATTGTGGCCCCGGTATCAAATTGGGTACCGGGGCCACCCCACTACGCAGTCCAGAATTTTTTTGGGGGGAATTCAGACCTGTGGAGGGTTTTTTATTAATTATATTGTGGTGACCACTCCTCTACGCAGTCCAGATACATTTATTGGTGCGATTCATACAATTTCAGGGTTTTTAATTTATATTGTGGTGACCACTCCTCTATGCAGTCCAGGTACATTTTTTGGTGCGATTCATACCAGTTGATGGTTTTCTTATTATATATATTGTGGTGACCACTCCTCTACGCAGTCCAGATACATTTATTGGTGCGATTCATACAAGTTCAGGGTTTTTAATTTATATTGTGGTGAGTGACCACTCCTCTACGCAGTCCAGGTACATTTTTTGGTGCGAATCATACAAGTTCAGGGTTTTTAATTTATATTGTGGTGACTACTCCTGTACGCAGTCCAGGTACATTATTCGGTGCGATTCAGACCAGTTGATGGTTTTCTTATTATATTGTGGGGACCACTCCACTACGCAGTCCAGAAAGATACCTCGTTGCAACGTTTTGGACTAATAACTATATTGTGAGGTGTTCAGAATACACTGTAAATTAGTGGAAATGCTTGTTATTGAATGTTATTGAGGTTAATAATAGCGTAGCAGTGAAAATAAGCCCAAAAACTTGATTTTTTAAGTTTTTATGCTTTTTTAAAAAAAAATCCGAATCCAAAACCTTAAATCCGAACCAAAACCTTTCGGCAGGTGTTTTGCGAAACAAATCCGAACCCAAAACATCACGAAAATCCGAATCCAAAACACGAGACACCAAAAGTCGCCGGTGCACATCCCTATCCTTTACACAGTAAGGTAACCTGCTGCATAGGCAAGTGCTCTGTCCACAAAGAACAAAGCAAATATAAAATAGGTGGTTGTAGAGCCAGTGGTGGATATGTACAATCACTCTCTAATACACTTCTAACCCAGGAAAATCCAAATAACAACAAGAGGGGACAAAATGCACAGAAATTAATATAATTAAACAATTCAAAAACAGGGGACAGTATATGACCAAAATCCCCTCCCCTTCCATGGGTGGTGCCTGGACATTCAATGGACATTCCCTGGTGGCTTAAAAGGACACTGATGAGTAGGTATATAAGCTGACTTAATGATGGTGTCCGATTTTTGTTAATGTTAGGGTCACAACAATCAATGGAACAAGAGTGCACCCTTTGGGCCTGATTCATTAAAATGCATAGCAGGGAAGTTTTCTCCAAATAACACCTTTGTGACATTACCTTTTACCAAACCAAATAAAGACATGGAAACCAAATTAAAGTTGGAATGAATGACGTTCTTTATTTATATTTAAACTAATAGGACTGTAAGGCGGACGAGAGCAGGGCAGTCAGGAACGCAAAACCAATAAGGTGGAAAGGTCAGACCATAGTACCACCAACCCAGGATCATACCTTATCTATTGGCCGGTGCTAAGATCAAGTCCAACGGCAAGACTACGCCCCCTATTTAACTCCGCCAGTATAAAGCATACAAACTGGCCCAAAGGTCCTCCTAACAAACGGACCAACCATGGTATGACACCATAACCACGGGGGGGTAGTGACCTATGACAAGATCACCCGAGCCCCATATGCCCAGTTACAGACTGCACTGCTCTCCTACTCTAACCAATAACAATGAAGATATCTCAGATTTGTAGGGAGGGCGGGAGGAATCCGGAAGCAGAAGGACAGTAACCTCTGAGCACTGACTTATAACTGTGTATAAGTCCCATCCCCTTCCTGCTCCTATTGGCTGAAATTCCAGGAATCCACAACACAGGTTCTTTGGCAAGTCACTCACCTGCATGATTTTAACTGCGTTTAGTCTAAGGGACACACTTCTCTAAAATGCATAGCAGGGAAGTTTTCTCCAAATAACACCTTTGTGACATTACCTTTTACCAAACCAAATAAAGACACGGAAACCAAATTAAAGTTGGAATGAATGACGTTCTTTATTTATATTTAAACTAATAGGACTGTAAGGCGGACGAGAGCAGGGCAGTCAGGAACGCAAAACCAATAAGGTGGAAAGGTCAGACCATAGTACCACTAACCCAGGATCATACCTTATCTATTGGCCGGTGCTAAGATCAAGTCCAACGGCAAGACTACGCCCCCTATTTAACTCCGCCAGTATAAAGCATACAAACTGGCCCAAAGGTCCTCCTAACAAACGGACCAACCATGGTATGACACCATAACCACGGGGGGGTAGTGACCTATGACAAGATCACCCGAGCACCATATGCCCAGTTACAGACTGCACTGCTCTCCTACCACGCCGCATGAAATTAAACATGCGGCCCGCCAACTACAGCCCTAACCACACCTCTTAAACGCCAAAACAACTGGTCAATAAAATAACGGACCCCTACATCCGACAGGTGAACACCGTATAATCTGTAAAAGAAAGCAAACTCTGCTTTCAACAATGGGTGCTTGATAACAGAACCACCCAACTCACGGAAGATTTTGCTGGCCACCTGATTTAACTTGCGGACAGACGCTGCAATATTAACCGCAGTCATAGAAGATCTCCAACAACGTCTAGGGACAATACAAGACCAGCATGGCTTGAGATAGTGCCATCTACTAGAAATAACAGCCATAACCTCGCGAATTTTAATGATGAGATCCAGGGTTTTAATTTAACCCGCATAATTACCACCGGAGTGAACTACCAACACATAAGAAACACCATGTAATATAATTTCTTCGGACAGGAGAGGGAGAAAATCTGCCATTTTAAGCCACGTTTACCTATCCATCTAATGGAAACATTATCCGAAAACCAGGGACAAATACGGGATAAAGGGTGACTGCTAGCCCAGAAAATGTAGGAGCGACCCAAAACTCAAAAGGAGATCTTAGAAGAATTTAATCCTAAAACGAGCTAATAAAAGGAGGGGAATAAGTAAGAAACCACGAAAAAACCAAAGAAGCAACCGAAGAAACACCATATAAATAACTTGAATTAACTAAAGGCCCATGAACTAAAGGTATAATCCACAAAAACATAAAAACACCTATTTATAACTAGGAGGTGGGGAGTGAGGTGAATGCTGGGACAAAACATTAATTCCAACCTTAAACCTAACAGAACGAAAGGAAAAGCAGCAACCCAGGTGAAGGTGAAAACCTATGAGGAAAAAGCCCTTCAACGCCCCCGCAAATAGCGGCGAGCAGCCTAGCGCCCTGGGTTCACTAGCTTAGAGGAGAAAAGAGGTAGAGAAGAGCTGCTTAAAGGGAAAAAACACATGTTAGACATCAGGACGAATATAGGATTTATAACAGCCAGACTTCCATCTTCCTAGCTTTTGTATAGAAGCTAAAGAAGACCCACTCGCTGCAGCCGCTGTGGCCGCCCCAATCCGAAACGAATGTGTCCCGAATTCTGATGATGATAAACCAAGGGCGTTTAAAGCGTTGTACATAACTGCATGACATTGAAATTTAGTGAGCGGGGAGCGATCCTCATGAACTAGCCAAACCTCTGATCCATGTGGCCTAATGATGGTGAAATATTTACAAACTTTAACAGGGCATATACTTTGATCCTAAAGTTTACTAAGGGTGAACCACCAATCCCTGCCTGATCTGTTTTTGTTCGCCTAATTTTAACTTGAATGTTGTCTTCCGACAACACTACAAGTTTAAATAGTAAAGCAGCTTCCGTCCTGCAATGTCACTTCAGGCAGAATCAAAATCATGCGGGACAACAATACTGGATCTATGGGCTTTCTCCTATCCTTGGGGGGTGGGGTGGACCCTTGACCAGCCTTTTAACGCTTTATTAATGAGAAATGATTTAGTGGGATCAGGTACACTCTGCAACTTTGCCATGAACGATATACCTGCTAGCATAGCTGACATAGATGTTCTACTAAGTCCCTACTGGTAACACCCCCACATGAAGTCTACCATACCGTTAGGATCCCCCGGGGCACGCTCGGGACCGGATAACAGAAAAAACTCCCATTGTTTCCAGGCTGCCCGATAAGCTTTCCACGTAAATGGTGCTAGAGAGGCCTCTGCCAAGAATCTTAAACCGGACCGACCATCTGATAAACATAAGATGGACAAGATGTACTCACGGGGTCAGCACAGGGAGCCCAAGATCTAAAGCGCTCCCATTCAAAACGGGACAGAGAGTCAGCAATACAGTTGTCTATACCAGGTACATGTTTGGCGCGAAAATTTATGTCGAAGTCCAAGCAACGAAGCACCAGAACGCGCAGTAAATTTACTGCCAGCTTAGAGGAAGCGCTCTGACGGTTAATTGCCTGCACCACGCCCAAATTGTCACACCAAAGGAAACATTACGCCCACAATTCCAGCTCTACAATTATGGGAAACAGCTCCAGTACCAATAAATTCTTTGTAGGCCCCCCGTCTATCCACGATTGCGGCCAGGATGCAGCGCACCACTGACCTTGGAAGAAAGCACCAAAACCTTTAGCGGCTGCGGCATCGGTAAATAGGTCTAACTCTAACGTGGAAACGGGAGGGGAAGGCCAGATCCTGGAACCGTTGAATTTCTGAAGGAATGTCACCCATATTGCTAAATCCTCCTTTATCTCGTCACTCAGTGTTATTAATGCGTGGGGTCTGGTTCTACCTGCTGTGGCTAACTGTAGTTTCCTGCAGAAGATTCTACCCATGGATATAACCCTACATGCAAAATTGAAGGACCCTAGCAACGCTTGAACCTGTCTAAGTGTACGACAAGGAGAGGCCAGAGTGCTGGATATCAAACTCTCCATTTTAGCTATTTTATCAGCTGGCAAACGACAGCAGCCTGCCACGGAGTCTATTTCCATCCCCAGAAACGACAAGCAAGATGATGGGCCTTCTGTCTTATCCTTGGATACCGGTACTCCCATAACCAAGAAAAGAGCCTGAGCTGAATACAGTGTAACCGAGCATATTGAAGAGCTAGCCGGTCCTACGAATAGAAAATCATCCATATAATGCGCGATGCCCTCGTGTCCTGTACCCGCCTGAATCGCCCAATGCAGAAAAGAACTAAAAGCTTCAAAATAGGCACACGATAGAGAGCACCCCATGGGAAGGCATCTGTCAATATAATACTGGCCCTTGATCTTAAAACTCATGCAACGGAAGGATTCCGGGTGAAGGGGGAGTAACCTGAAAGCTGACTCAATTTCTAATTTGGCCAAACGTTCCAAACCTACGAACGAGCATTAAAGCCTCTTCGAATGACTGGTATACGACAGAACTTATGTCCTGGTCTATGGCATCATTGACCGAATTGCCAGCGGGGTGTGACATGTGTTGTATAGCCGAAATTTACCTGGCGTTTTTTTTTTTTTTATTATTATTTTTTTATTTTTTTATTTTAGGGACTATACCTACTGGGGATATAACTAGATCTGACAGGGGGGGGGGGAAATCAAACTTATCTCACCGCAAATTTTTTCGACAAGGGTATACGGAAATACATAAGCTGATTTTAGGTTCCTGGAGGCCCTGGCACTAACAGATGTTCTAATAGGGAGCCTAAACCCGTGACGAAAACCCTCGCCGAGGAAAGAAGCCTGGGCCGCATTCGGATGAAGACTAAGCCACTTTTCTAAGACTTTGATACAAATGGGAGACTGGGCTTTAATGAGCGCTGCCGTCGATGCCGCAGTTTCTGGAGAGGCAGGGGGCACTCCTCGGACACTCTCTGGCAGAATGTGTACCGCGGAAATAGGAGCCATGTCTACAAACCAGCCTTTCCTTATCCTGTCTCTAATGCAAGGGCGAATGCCTGCTAAGAGGGCGGTGTTCTCACATTGCACCATCGGGGCTTTGACTGCTGACGGTTTGACTGCTGCCCCTCGACTATCTCCTTTTTATCTAGATCTACCAAAATGCGTGTTTAGAATCTTAATCAACTTCCGAGGACCCTCCCCCGATGAAGAGGGGGAGTCCTCCTCAGTGGAAGACATAGGAGGGCTATGTGTAATTTCGTGTGTTAACCCAAAGGCTACTAACTCACCGCCTGAGCCCGACAGGTCTGGCTGACCGGCTCCTGCCGCTCCGGAAGGTCATGGTGCCGATGACACATCCATCGCGCCCGATTGCTGAACCTCAGGTCCCGTCACATCTCCCGCAGCCCCCGCTGCCGATAGCCTCCGACTCTCCGTTGCGACACCCGCTAGTTCTTCCAAGCTCGGTCTGACACGCCTACTTGTCCTGGCTGCGCCGTCGCGTCACCAACCAGCCCTTGAGACTCTGAAACAAGAGGTACATGAACAACCGGCAAAGATTGATGAAACCCTGCCTGAGGATCAACCAACGCCCCAGGTGCGTTGTTACCTGAACGCCCCAGACTAGCCCCCGAGAACACTGAAGGAGGAGATATGTATGCTGAAGAGCCATGATTCACTAGGGGGAGCCCCCCATAACCGCCGATTTGCCCCATGGGGACCGGGTAATGGTGTGTGTAACTGCCGAAAGGTGTAGGGTAAAGGGGGGGGGGAGGGACGCCCGCAGCCGCGGACCCCGACAAACAACCAACGGCGGAGGGGTAAGGTAAGTCCCACAGGACCAGGGGAAGCACTGGTGCAGTCCCAGGCCTAAGAGAGACCTGAAAAGCAGTGCCAGGAGAGCTGAACCATAGACCCGGAAAACCTAACTCACCCCTTCCCCCAACAGGGGGAACAGGAACTATACCCTATCCCAGACTTTCCAAGACAGAGCCCGTGACCCCACTACCCGGGACAAGGAAACCAGAAGGAGGGGCAGGACCGCTGGTGCTGAGACCCCCAAAACGCCCCCCCCCCCCGCGAGACCGCCGCCCGCAGGCTGAGGCAAGATCCCTGGGAAAGGAGAATCTCAAATGACGGGGCCTAAACCCATATAGGGAGCAGACATACCCTGACCCATAAAGATAGAGGGAGGAACCAGAGAAGGGGGGACACCTGACCCCTCCCATCCCCTAAATAAACCTGAACCTGCTGGGAGGGAAATAAGAGGAAGGAAACCTGGTATAGGAGGAGGGAGGGGAACCCCTTGGCCCCCCACCGGGAAGGACGATGGCCGCATCAGCAGCTCCCCCTGCGACAACCCCCGCCGCCGCAGGCGGACTAGACAAGATGGCCGCCGTTGATCCCCGTGACCGCTGCCCTTTCAGTGACCCCTTGGCCCGGAAAACAGCTGGGGGAGGAAAACTACGGGTCCCACAAGCGGGCACGCCGCTGGGACCAGCAATCGTCTCCCCTGCTGCACGATGAAGCGGAGAGGCAGGAAGGGACATGGCGCTAAGCCCCGCCTCCCGATACCTAGCCGGCGCGCTGCACACCCGGCTAGGTCTGGACATGCTAACTGAAGGGGAGAGCACTAGAAATAGCCACGGAGACCCGCAGCTCGAACAAAACAGGCAGAACAGATGGAGACAGAGGAAGAGAAGGTGAGAGGGGGGGGGAGGGGAGGAGGGCTGGAAAAACGGAGGGGATAGGAAGGGAAGGGAGAGAGAGAGGACAAAAGCAGGGAAAACAAAATAGGGGGGGAAGTTAAAAAGGGCAGAGAAAAGAAGGGAAGAGACAAAGAAATAAGAAAAAGAGATAAAAAACAGACAATATAATCAAATACAAAAAACACCAGCTATACTCAGCCTTCTCCACAGCTCAGAATCCGGAAGCAGAAGGACAGTAACCTCTGAGCACTGACTTATAACTGTGTATAAGTCCCATCCCCTTCCTGCTCCTATTGGCTGAAATTCCAGGAATCCACAACACAGGTTCTTTGGCAAGTCACTCACCTGCATGATTTTAACTGCATTTAGTCTAAGGGACACACTTCTCTAAGAAAAGTAAAGCAACAAAAATGTGTAACTTTGCACTTTGGCAAAACCATGTTGCATTGGAGGGGGAGGTAAATTTAAAATATCGGGACAGATTTATAGTTGTGGTAGGGCATGTCCTAGAACAACTTTAAATGTCAGTGTAAAAATAAAGCTATCAAGTATTTGTGTGCTACATGAAAAAAACAGCCAGTATTTTCCTTCTGTACAAAATAATAAACTAATTTGCACCCCTTGATTTGCAATATGGTTTTGCCAAGGTTCAAAGTTACTATATTATTTGCTTTACTTTCTTTAATGAGTCAGGCCAATTATGTTGGAACCAGGTAAGAAAAGATAAGGAATTTACACAAATAGGTAAAGATAGGAAAAGAAACACTTTTAGGATTTTTCCCATAGCTGCTTTCAAGCATTTATTGCAACCAGATAAATTTACCTAAAAACAATAAATTTATAGAGCTAACTGAGGTTAAAGGATTCTAACTATGTGCTTTTTAAACTAGGTAATTACTTTCATTGCTTACTTTTTTTTGAAGTAATTTAAAAAGTTGCCTACCAATTTTTCAAACCTTTAAAATAAAACGGTTATGTTTGAAAACTCAATAAATGTAAACTATATCTTATGCAATAAGAAATATTGATTACGCTAACATAATTCATCTAACTTTTATTAAATACAAATGTGCTTCATGCATATTATTAGGCTGCTATTTTAAACATAATGGTCCTGATTCATATTCGGATGTAAGTCTGTTTGCGTGCCATATCTTGCATGAAATAGCTCAGAAACGCGCCTTATGCCAATGATTCAATTGCATGCAATTCATGTCTAAATGAGAATGGCACCTACAACTGACTCAGACTTGAAGGGTGAAACAAGGGTAGAAAAGAGTTGCCCAGACATAGGCAATGTACAGCGTTCTGATTTGAATCAGGCCCAATACGTGCTTTTAATTTACTGTGCAGTGGCACCAATCTGGATAGAATTCTATAGATTAAAATGTGTTTATTTTTTTATCAGTTTGCTATTTCTTAAAAGTTGTAATGTTGCCATTTTATAAGTGTGTGTTTAATTTGTATGCTGTTCTGCATCTTCTCTCTCTTTATCCACACAGTCAATGACACTTTATACAGAAGCTTGGGGTGAAAACTGAGTCCAATTATAACACAGCATTCTAATAATTTGTTTTATGTTGCACTTAATAATGATCTGATTAACATTACAATGAAAATTATGTATTGTGGAAAATAAAATCTTTTTTGTTCTAAAAATAAAACGATATCTCTAAAGCTGCTTAATACCATATAGAAAATCACTGAAGACTTTTAATGATATATTTTTAGAGATATGAGGGGATCAAGCAGCTGTAACATAGTTTTTTGATTGTGCCATTTAAACCTTACCACGCTAAACTTCCATTGACATACATATGGGTATTCAAGGTCAGTGTGACACAATTAAAAGCAATACATATAGTTAAGAAGCTCTTAAATGTGCCATTTGTCTTAAAGTTTTGTGTTTCATGTAATGAGTGATTAGCTCAGGTGTAATATCAACATACTCCCCATCAGCATTTTGGTTATCAGGGATGCTTCCAAGTAGCTGGGCACATAGTTTAAAGTACCAATCATGTGACCACTCTCACTGGCTTTAAAGGCTCAACTATTTTTGTAGCAGTCTACTGGCTGCATGCAGCTATTGACTCAATTCTCATAAAATGTGCAGTATATCTTGCCTTGTATTTTTCCTGGTTGCTGTTGCTACTGTTCCTGGAATGGTGCTGGAAAATTCTGCCTCTATTGCACTAGCCTCTGTCTACATATTGGACTGGATTTTATTGATTGCTGTCTGTTCATCATCATCATCATCATCATCATCATCATCATCATCATTTATTTATATAGCGCCACTAATTCCGTAGCGCTGTACAGAGAACTCATTCACATCAGTCCCTGCCCCATTGGAGCTTACAGTCTAAATTCCCTAATATAGACACACACTCACACACAGACACAGAGGAAGACAGACAGAGAGGGACTACGGTCAATTTTGATAGCAGCCAATTAACCTACCAGTATGTTTTTGGAGTGTGGGAGGAAACCGGAGCACCCGGAGGAAACCCACGCAAACACAGGGAGAACATACAAACTCAACACAGATAAGGCCATGGTCGGGAATCGAACTCATGACCCCAGTGCTGTGAGGCAGAAGTGCTAACCACTAGGCCACTGTGTTTCATAACTTGTGATCTAACACATCATTCTTTGCCTGGACACTGACCATATCTGACTGTCACCTGTCCCATCCTTAAACCAGATGTTGGCTCTTATTCATTCTCACCTGTGTAGGTACTAGATTTATTTTTAATTTTATTAAGCAACTTAATGTATATTTTGCTTAAATACATACGAACCAGTATAATTTAGTTTCTGTCCCAGGTTCTCCAATATCCCTGTGCTAGCCCCTTCCTAAAATAAGCCCCTGCCACTGTTTGCGCAAGACCTGGGGACAACCAAGTATAGGTGAGCATATCCAACTCAGAAGGAAATTAGGAAAGGAAATTTGACTGTTAGTTTTACTAGTCTGGATATAGAGGTTCATACAAGGTATACAAGGTTCATGCAAGGCATTTGCATTAAGGTTTAAAGAGCAATACAGAATTTCAGACTTTCAGTTACTGATTTTTTTAAAAGCATAAAAAGTGTATTCTACTTGCTTAGCTATGGATTTCTGTTACAGTGCAGCATGAAAGACCAATAAACTTACAGTAAAAGTTAATCCATTATGAAAAGGAATCTTCTAACATTCAAACATTTAAATGAAAGAGTTCTCTTACAATATTAGAAGTTAATATGTTTGACATTGTACATTAACAAGTAGCATAACTGAGTACATGCTATTATTACCTGCTGATCCCTGCAATTTCAGATTTTGAATGGCTCCTTGCAGTGCCTTTCAATAAACTTGCATAGGAAAATGTTCCAACCCACGATCACAACTTATATATTTTTAGCTTTGATCATTTCAAATATTAACATATGTATGTTTTTTGAGTGTGACTAACACAATTGTTACTGTATATATGACATATAGTTTTTAGTTTTAATGGCCCTTTAATGACTTAACTGCATATATGACTGTAACCTACAGGCCTGCAAGCCTACACCCTGGCATTCACACATCTTTTACTAAATCGGGTCGGTGCTGGCGGGGGGGGGGGGGGGATTGAAGTTCAAAGGCATTGATGATCAGTGGACAGCAACAGACAGCCAATCATGAGGCTGTCTGTTGCTGAATGACCTCAGAAAGGACAGGAAGTGCTCACTTCACTTCCTGTCTGAGAAGTGAGGAGCAATGCTGGAGAAGCAGAGCACCAAAAGGTAAGTTAGGGGGCTGGATATATAATACTATAGGGAGGGGGTGCTGCATACATAACACTATCGGGAAGGGGGGCTGCAAATAGAACACGATAAGGAGGGCGGCTGCAAATTTTGAACACTATAGAGAGGGGGAGGCTGCATATATATGAAACTATAGCAGGAGAGCTGCCTATATATATATATATATATATATATATATATATAACACACCATGGGGGGCTGCATATATATATAACACTGTAGGGAGGGGGCAGACTGTATATATAACACTATAGGGAGGGGGGCTGCATATATATAACACTATAAGGATGGGGCTGCATATATATAACACTGTTGGGAGGGGAGTTGCAAATATAACACAATAGGGAGGGGGAGGCTGCATATATATAACACTAAAAGAAAGGGGGTCTACATATATAGAACACTATAGGGAGGGGTGCTGCATATATATGACACTATAGAGGAGGGCTGTATACATAACGCTATAGGAAGGGGGGCTGCATATATAACACTATCGGGAGGGGGGCTGCATATATAACACTATAGAGAGGGGGAGGCTGCATATATAACACTATAAAGAGGGGGAGGCTGCATATATGACACTATAGAGAGGGGGAGGCTGCATATATAACACTATAGAGAGGGGGAGGCTGCATATATGACACTATAGGGAGTGCGCAGGCTGCATATATAACACTATAGCTAGAGGGACTGCAAAGAGAAAACTGTAGGGAGGGGGGCTGCATATACAAAACTCTGGGGGGCTACATATACAAAACTATAAGGACAAGGGCTGCTATAATGTGTGAGGAAATGGGGGGCTGTCTTATTAGTACATGGGTGGAAGGTAGGCTATTAATTTTATGGTGAAGCTTAGGTGAGAGCTAATTATTTAATGGGTGCTATTTTATTTGTGGGGTGATGGTGGGGCAATTTAATATATTGGTGGGACCTATTAAATTAAGGTTGAGTGATGGGAAATGGTTATACTAAACATAAATGCTATTAATTTAATGACAGGGCTGGATGGAGGGAAATAGATCTATTTATCAAATGTGGGTACTATTATTTAATGGTGGAGCTGGAGAGAGGCCTAATTATTAAATGTTGGTGCTATTGATTAAATGCCAGGGATGGTTGGAGTTTTCTAAATTTCATGTACCCATTTTTTTTTTCAAATAAGGCATCGAACTTTCCAGGATCTAGACAAACAGCAACTGATCTAAAGAAACCAGCAGCCACAGATGGTGAATGTGACAAGAACAGGTAGTAGAGAGCAGGACAGTCTGCCAACTGTCCTGAATCTGTTGTGGCAGTCCTGAATTTGGGTGACCGTCTCGCTTAGTCAGGATTTGATCCGACAACAAAAACGGTTGGGAGGTATGTTCCGCTTAACAATGTACTGCTCGCGAAGGCAGAGCTGCGTGCAACTAACAGTAGTGCACACAGCTTTGCTTGTGTATTTCTCTAAAATGTATCTAAAATGATAACCCCCTTTTTAAAAGTGTCCCAGGGCCCCCAAGGGTCTTATTCCAGATCTGGTCATACCTTAGTGGTTCTTGCATTGATTCCATTGCCTACCTTCTACCTTGCATTGGTTCCATTCTCAGATCACTTTGTGGAACATATGACCAACTGCAATTGCATCGATCATATCATTAATCTGCTTCCTTTGCAATTTCTTTATCACCAGCAAACCCTTGGAATAGCTCTTCCCTTCACTTATGGCATTATCTGCCAACCCTCCCTGCACTGTTATTAAATCAAACCCCCACCAATCACTGGGCACATTTAGGGCTCATACACAATTGTTACATAAGTAGTATTTTCTTGCAGATGCTTGAAGCATTTCACCTTTGTGGTGATCGCACTGGATAGCCATTTATTATAAGGCTTATTTTTAATGCATTTTTTGAAACACACTGTACACATTTTTATATATTAAAAGAGAGAGATTTGACGGGTAGTTTGCAGCTCATGATGTCAGGGAAAGATGCAAAAGTGCAGTGAGGTGCTTATATACTGCTCTGGCAGACTGATCAGATATGATTGTGCCAACATGTTTTGTAATGGTTAAACTTAGAAACATATCTTACTTTGTTTTATATGAAATGAATATTGGAAGGATGTGTTAGTAGGCAACTAAACAAGTTTGAGCACAGAGACATAAACCAGTCACAGATAATGCAAAAGGATTCATGTATTTTTAGAACACAGGACTGGCAGATTTTTCCATGCATTGCTTTAGAAATTACCCACTGTGTATTAAGTCATTACATGTCGGTTTTCGCAAATGTTGCTACAACCAAATTACAGTAGTTCTAAATCCCACCTGCTTTTGTGTTGGCCACAACTACCATTATTTTGGCCCCACCCACATGAGGCCACTTAAAGAATTTTTGCCAGGGCCACTTTAAATTCCCAATCCGCCCGACTTGCACTCATGTCAGTGTGCCAGAAGTAACTGTAACAGTGTTCACCAGTTGCTTGCATATTGCATTTTCCAAATGTTTTTTTTTTTAAATATCTTGGGTATACTAAAAAATCAAAATCAAATGCTTTGTGGAGTGTGGTTTGTGGAGTCTAAATCAGCCAAAATGCGGCATATCTAAATTATCATAGACTATATAGCAATCACAGATAAATCATAATAAAAAACATTTTTCAATCACAATATTCTATATTATCCATTTTCAATAATTGATAATCTATAGATTGGATAACCCCTAATCTACTTTTTAGAGCATGTAAAGAAGTTGAAAGGAGGCAAAATAGTACATTTTGGTTTTTTTTTTAATGAAAATCTGCTTTTAGATTTATACATACTGTGACTACCATTAGGACAGTTGTAGTTGTTGTTCAGACTTTGAGGATATGACAGTCAGCTTCAATTAAACTGAGTTCCTTAGTGTTAACTCTTTTAATATGCAACCATAAAAACCAGTGGCAACACTTGCAGTCAATAAGTAATGTGAGGGATAAACTGTCCAATCCTATCACCAACATGCACAGGCTATCTGGGCATAATGGCCCAAACCTACTATATTAGTATCCATATTTGTATGATGTTAGGTACCTCATCCTAAATTGTAAGATTTGCGCTAAAAAAGTCCTAAAAAGTTTCCTTGCAAACAACTCCTCTACTGATATCTAGTAAACCATATTCCTACCTGCCTATGGATTATATTGTGGAATCTAGAAATTACACCAAGATCTGGGTAGTAGGATATGGATTCAGTATGCTAGCACACTTTGTATATCTGGTGAGGGTTGCCCACAACCAAGACTTTGGCCATGTACCTTGTCAATATTATTGTTAAACTCCATGGCATTCCTGATAACATTGTTTGTAAAAGGGATTCACAATTTATCTGCAGGTTCTGGAAAGCCTTTTGTAATAGATTAGATATTAATCTTTCCTCTCTTCAGCATAACATCCTCAGTCTAATGGTCAGACTGACAGGGTCATCCAAGCACTTGAGCAATTCTAATACTCATCAGATCATAATTGGGCAGCATTCTTGTCTAGTGCCAAATTCACATATAACAATTGTTCCCATGTGTTCACTGGCTTTTCTGCTTTTTTGTATGTATGTTTGCATCCCGTCATGTTCCTTTTCCAAATCTACTTTGACTAATTGCAAAAAACTTAGGTGGATTTCTGTACATTTAATTGTTAATTGGAAGAATGTCAAAGCATCATTACATAAAGCTGCTTCCCAGTATACATTTTTTTTAACCTTTACCATAGGGAGTGTAGTTTTATAGTGACATCAGGGTCTGGATCTCAAGAAAATCATCATATTACACCAACCATCTCATAAACTGGGTCCCAGGTATATTAGCCCATTTAAAATCATTAAGAAGATCAATCCGGTCTCCTTCCAACTAGCTCACTCTATTTCCATGCACATTCCTAGAATCTTTCATTGTTTCTTGCTCAAACTGGTATGTTGTTCAACATAAATACAAGTAGATTTAGCTCAGGTAGGAAGTTTTATTTTAAAGTGCATTAGCATGAACATTAATATTGTCTATCCAACCTCTTAGGTATTGCTTACGTATAGCTTGATTATGTAATGCAACATTGGGCAAATTGATACCTCCATTAGCCTTAATTTTTGTTGTAGCCTATTGAGGTCTTTTTTGTTTCCCATTATGAAATTGCAGAATATTGACTCTATAAGTGATATGATTTGCATGTCTGTAACAGTGGCAATGTTTGAATGTACTAGATTAATCTGGGAAATTAGAACATTTTGAGTTGATTTGCTCTATCCACATAGGATAGACAAAGATGTACCCACATCTTCATGACTGTACTAATGATCACATTTCTGATGTTTACTGCATAGGAATTGCTAATATTCTTAGGTAGTTGTATACCCAGGTAGGGGACAGCCTTTTTTGCCCATATTATCATATTTTCTCTTGCCCAGTGTGGTCATGTATATCCCTCTTTCAAGCATAATGAAACCTGACACTATTCTCGAAATTGTCGATTTTATTCATTAGTGGTCAAAGTTATTCATCAGCAAAAAATGAGAGTGTGAGAATTTTATTTCCCACTGAAATGTCCTGCAGGGACCAGTCCAGAATGGCCATTAGCATAGTGTATAATATCAGATTAAACAGTAGTGGGGATATCAGACAACCCTGTCTTGTGCCTCTTGACATTTCATTTTTTACCCATTAAGCCATTTAGCAATAGGAAGATCGACAGTGAGTTGTAAAAGAATATTATCAAATCAACAAAAATTTTTCCAAAAATTTCTAAGGTGTAGCACCTCTTGTAAATATGATGAAACAGTTTAAAAAGCTTTTTGAGCATCTAGACTGTGAAAAATGGTGGTAAATGTTGGATCTGAGAGTGAAGACATCACTGCAGCTATTGCCCTGCCACAAAGCCTAGCTGGTGTTCTGTTAATAGAGAGGAAAGAACAGACAGGAATATGCAAGACATGATTTTTACTAGGGGAAATTAATTGTAAAATACACCCATAAAACCATATAATATAGACACAAGGAAAAGAAAACTGTATTAGCTTTAGAGGTCAATCCTCAAACAGCAAAAGCGTCTAGCTAGTGTTAGTGACCTTCATCACTGTGCATTTACATAAACCCTCAAGTATCTGCGAGTGATACAATAAATATATAATATCTTATGATAAAGGCAAGTTGAGATGACCAAGTATAATTAAAGTGAAAGTCTAAGATTTACAAATGTAGTAATAATAGTAACACAAAACTGAAAATAGACCCAGACATTAAGTCTGACAATGTGACATTTTGTATAAAGGGGTAGAAAAGAAGTAGAAAGAAGTAGGGATGTGCACCGGCGACTTTTGGTGTCTCGTGTTTTGTGTTTTGGATTTGGATTTGCTTGAGGTTTTGGGTTCGGATTTGTCTCGCAAAACACCTGCCGAAAGGTTTTGGTTCGGATTTAAGGTTTTGGATTCGGATTTTTTTTGAAAAAAGCATAAAAAGTTCAAAAATCAAGTTTTTGGGCTTATTTTCACTCCTACGCTATTATTAACCTCAATAACATTCAATAACAATCATTTCCACTAATTTACAGTGTATTCTGAACACCTCACAATATTTTTATTAGTCCAAAACGTTGCAACGAGGTATCTTTCTGGACTGCGTAGTGGAGTGGTCCCCACAATATAATAAGAAAACCATCAACTGGTCTTAATCACACCAAAAAATGTACCTGGACTGCGTAGAGGAGTAGTCACCCCAATATAATTTAAAAACCCTGAACTTGTATGATTCGCACCAAAAAATGTACCTGGACTGCGTAGAGGAGTGGTCACCACAATATAATTTAAAAACCCTGAACTTGTATGAATTGCACCAAAATATGTACCTGGACTGCGTAGAGGAGTGGTCACCGCAATATAATTTAAAAACCCTGAACTGGTATGAATCGCACCAAATAATGTACCTGGACTGCATAGAGGAGTGGTCACCACAATATAATAAGAAAACCATCAACTGGTCTGAATCGCACCAAAAAATGTATCTGGACTGCGTAGAGGAATGGTCACCACAATATATTTAATAAAAAACCCTCCACAGGTCTGAATTCCCCAAAAAAATATTCTGGACTGCGTAGTGGGGTGGCCCCGGTACCCAATTTGATACCGGGGCCACAATATAATTACTACACCCTCAACTGGTCATAATTCCACCAAACAAGTATCTGGACTGCGTAGTGGGGTGGCCCCGGTACTAAATTTGGTACCGGGGCCACAATACCTCCTCCAAGTTCCAAGTGTAGTGTTTATAACATATTAACACTACACTAATTCTAACACGTCAATACCTCTTGTTTTAAATAATGACAGGGCATTTAACTTTTGATTTAATTTTTTGAATTTGTTGACATTTTGTTTTACTTTTTGAACATGGCAAACGACTGTTGAATGGTCACATAATGCCAAAAAAAGAGTTGCAAGATGGAATTGTCCTTGGGCCCTCCCACCCACCCATATGTTGTTGAAATAGGACATACACACTTTAACAAACCAATCATTTCAGCGACAGGGCCTACCAAACCACTGTGGCTGAAATGATTGGTTTGTTTGGGCCCCCACACCAAAAAAACAATTCATCTCTCCCTGTACAAACTAAACAGGCTCTACTGAGGAAAGATGTCGTCCTCATCCTCAACCTCTGATTCCTCTCCCCCTACAGTATGTACTTCCTCCTCCTCACACATTATCAATTCGTCCCCGCTGGACTCCACAACCACAGGTCCCTCTGTAATATCTGGAGGGCAGTGCTGTACTTCATTGAGGAATTGATTATTCATTTTTATAAACATCATTTTTTCAACGTTGTGAGGAAGCAACCTCCTTCGCCGCTCACTGACCAGGTTCCCCGCTGCACTAAAAACTCTTTCCGAGTACACACTGGAGGGGGGACAACTCAGGTAAAATAGAGCCAGTTTGTACAGGGGCTTCCAAACTGCCTTTTTTTCCTGCCAATAACAATATGGACTGTCTGACATGTCTATTTGGATGGTGTCAGCAAAATAATCCTCCACCATTTTTTCAATTGTGACAGCATCGAATGCAGCAACAGTAGACATGTCTGCAATGATTGTCAGGTCCTTCAGTCCGGACCAGATGTTATCAGCATCCCCGCCAGCGGGTCTTTTAGGAAAACTGAGCTTTTTCCTCGCAGCTTTATCCTCCAAATTTTTGTTTTTCATTATATGTAGCACAAGAGAGCGTACCCCTAAGCCACACACACTCGGCAAAGCCTTTAAAAATTATATGCGGCACAGGAGAGTACCACTGGACTTATACTGCAGAATCAGTGAACTTTGTAATATTGCAGTACCACTGGACTTATACTGCAGAATCAGTGAACTTTGTAATATTGCAGTACCACAGGGGGACTTATACTGCAGAATCAGTGAACTTTGTAATATTGCAGTACCAATGGACTTATACTGCAGGATTGTTTTTGGATATTTTTTTTTAATTTCTTTTTTTTATAATTATTTTTTTTATAACTTTTTAAAAATTTTTTTATAACTTGGGAATAATGGGGAAATAACAATGCCCTTAGAAGGACAGAGCACAGGACACAGCACCACTGGACTGAACAGGACACAGCACAGGACCCAGCAGCACCACTGAACTCAGAAGGACAGAGCACAGGACACAGCACCACTGGACTGAACAGGACACAGCACAGGACCCAGCAGCACCACTGAACTCAGAAGGACAGAGCACAGGACACAGCACCACTGGACTGAGCACAGCACAGCACATGATATAGCAGGGCAGAGGACCACCTAACACAACCTCCCTCTACCCTGATCAATGCCTGAGTGAAGATGGCGGCGGCCAGCTGGGAATTTATAGAATCAGAGTATCGCAAGATCCGACAACGGGATTATGACTCGGAGCCTCGCTTTCAGTTTTGCAATCGGCGGGAATACCCGGATCTGTCTCAGATCCGGCTCGGATCGGCAAGGTTCGGTTGGGCTCGGATTTCAGATATCCGAGCCCGCTCATCCCTAGAAAGAAGAAGAGGGGGTTTAGAGAAGGAGGGAAATGGTGAGGTCGAAACCTGGATCCCAGGGGGTCGAAAGACAATGTAGTATATTATCTACAAGATATTATTCATAAGAATAGGGTAGATATATTCTGAGGAAGGTCAGTTGAGTGTGTGATTCGAAAGGCACCGTTGTAAATGAACCAATCGCCCCAGATTTGAGAGAATATATGAGTTTTCTTATTTAGATATGCAGAAATGTTTTCCATAGATGCCAGGTACCAAATTTTATCAACTATCATCAGGACTGGTGGCAGCAGTTGCTTGCTGCTCCTGCTCTTCTGTGTACTGCTGTAAATCCATTTGGATAACACCGTACACTTTTTGGTGCAAATTCAGAAGAAAAGCCTGCAAGGACAATTAGCAATGGAGCAATGAAGCGCTTGTCTTTGGGTGTATATAACACCGTACACTTTTTGGTGCAAATTCAGAAGACAAGCCTGCAAGGATTAGTATTTGTATTTCAGCAATGACAATTAGCAATTGAGCAATGGAGCTCTTGTCTTTGGGTGTATATAGCATCGTACACTTTTTGCTGCAAATTCAGAAGAAGATCCTGCAAGGACTAGTATTTGTATTTCAGCAATGACAATTAGCAATGGAGCTCTTGTCTTTGGGTGTATATAACACCCTACACTTTTTGGTGCAAATTCAGAAGAAAGGCCTGCAAGGACTAGTAGTTGTATTTCAACAATGACAATTAGCAATGCAGCAATGGAGCTCTTGTCTTTGGGTGTATATAATACCATATACTTTTTGCTGCAAATTTAGAAGAAAAGCCTGCAAGGACTAGTATTTGTATTTCAACAATGGCAATTAGCAATGGAGCAACACAGCTCTACTTTTTGTGTTACCTATATAACACAGTAGAAATGGACTGCAGAATTAAATCAACCCTGTAAGCACTATTATTTGTATGTTTCAGCAATGTGATTTAACACTGGAGCTCTCCTTTCTGTGTGTTACCTAAATAACACAGTAGAATTGAACTGCAAAATTACACCAACCCTGCCAGCACTAGTATTTGTTTTTTTCTTCAATGAGATTTAACACTGGAGCTCTCTTTTCTGTGTGTTACCTATATAACACAGTAGAATTGGACTGCAGAATTACACCAACCCTGCCAGCACTAGTATTTGTATTTTTCAGCAATGAGATTTAACACTGAAGCTATGGAGCTCTCCTGAATGTCACTGATTACTTTGTTTAACACTGCTACCACCCTCCTCTTTCGTTTCTCTAACTTTGCCTTCCCAACTGCTCTACACTCTATGCTACCCCTTCTGTATCCCTCTCTCAAATGGCGCAAGATCGCCGTGGAGGGCAGTATTTATAGATTCCAAAACTCTCGAGATCCGAGACCCGACGACATCACAATGACGTTTTGCCTCGTTTTTTAATCTGAAAAAGCGCCTACTCGGCTCGGTACTCGGATCCCCTATGTTCGGGTGTGTTTCGGAGGAACCGAGCCTGAGCATCTCTAATTTCTAGTTGATATTACTTTAGTAAAATGCTATTATTACTTAGGCTATTATGAATATTTGTCAAGAACAAAGTAAAATATATTAAGGTCTTAAAATGTTTTCCTGTATGCTGCTGGTTTTCTGTGTGCTTCAGTTTTTAAAAACATACTGTAATTATTATATATGCCATTGGGTAGAAATTCAGCATGTATTTTATATAAAATATCCTTTTTATGAACTCTTTACTGTTGAATAGGCTGGCAGCCAAGCCTACCTGGCATGCAAGGTTATGTCTATATAGTGTGCAATAGAGTCATTTTATCTTTATTTTATTTTTTGGCTCAATATATTGTAATTGTAATGTGGTAGCATTATTTGTTCATTTTATAAGAAGATTCATTTGCTATTATTATGTTGAAAGACAATAGTAAATAAAAAGCTTGCACCGTAGAGAGATTGTGAAAAGGTCATTAATTAAAGTCTGCTCAGTGAATTACATTTGCAATGTTTATAACTTTAGTAAGTGCAGGGCAACTGTGGTCACTTATAAAAATCTGGACAAAGGAAGATAAATTGCAGCCATCAAGAGGGAATAAAGATTTTTACATGCCATGAAAGTGAAATATTCTCCCTGTTGACTCAATTCTGGTTGGTTTATTCCTCCAGCGTGCTTATATTGATAAGAGTATAATTCCAACCTGTCTTCGGTAAGGTCTACATAATGTACATCTTAAATATATAAAAAATGATGACATCTGAGAGTGAAAATGAAAATGCTAATAGTTCTTGAATCATAACCTAAATGTGCTGGAAAGCTTTTCTGAATTATTCACCGAAATGAATATTAGCTATATACACAGTATATACAGCAAGTCAGAGAATATAAATCTATTTAATTTGGTCTTGACATTAAACTATATGAAGAATCTTTTGATTTGTAGTAACTAATTTACATTCACAAAACAGCACTAACCAAGGGTTAACTGATATCCCTTTATGAAAACACATCATGTGTGGTTAAAACAATTTTCTATACATCCTTGGTCTGTGTATGATTTTTACTTTGATGTAAGGTATTTGTTTTAATCTCTGTAACTATTTTTATTGTCAGCAGGTCTTAACAAGCTCTGGTGTTATGTAATTCACAAGTTAGGTATTCATTAGATTAATTGCTTTCAAATAAATGGCCACCTTAGAATCTGATCTTGAAAGTTTGAATTAGAGAAGTGGCAGATGACTATATAATCAATTGTTTAAACATCTAATAGACACTATGGTGTGCACATGTAATTGGATCTTACATTTTACTACCTGAGAACTGTGATATGAAACAAAATAATACTTGACAATATTCCCATCTGGCCTCAACTACCAATCAACATTTACCACTATGCTGATATGCTCAGTCACACTCCTGATCTGCCCAGCCTTGCCTACATTCCACCATTGTCCCACCTTCAATGCATTTAGGCCATTGCTCTTTTCAGATAGCATATTTATGAGTATTCAGTATACGGGATATATTGTGGGGCATGCATTGAAATTTGCTTTGGTCATTATTTAAATCTTTGTAAACCAAATAACATTTTCAACAAGTGATAATGAACTGGCCCAAGCCTAACACGGACAATAACCTGGTTCTCCTTGTGTAATAGAGAACAGATGGGGAGTGGTGAGGTGGCTAACCTAACTCATTTAGAGGAAGGGTTAAGAGTATATAACATCTTCATATATGTTGTATGATATTTTTATTAATTGCTCTTTCATATGAGAAAAATAGTATTTTTTGCTTAGTGATCCTTTAGGCAGGTATAACCAGGCGCGGGCTGATAGGCAGCAGCCCGGGGGGCGCACATGCGGCCGCATCACATGACACGCAATGCGTCCATGTCATCGCAGCCGCATCGCGTGTCATGTGATGCGGCTGCCTCGCCTCGATCGTCTGTAATATAAAAAAAAAAATTGCATCCACGGCGGGGGACGGGGGGAGGCGGCCGGCCCGAACAGCCGCTAGACTGAGCGGCCCGGGTGCCCGTTGCCCCCCTGCCCCCCGGTCCAGCCCGCCCCTGCGTATAACATATATGCAAGAACAGTAATTAGGGAAAGATTGGTGCTGATAAGGCCAGGACATGGAGCTACACAGGCAAACAAAGGTGGTCAATGGAATGGAACAATCACATGGTCTAGACTGACAGCAGGAATCTTATTCAGGAAACAAAGAAAAGTGGAAACCTATAAATAGGCAACTAATATATGACAGTCTGGATTTACATAGCAGAAATGGTAAAAATAATCAAAGCAGAACATTTGCAATGTGATTCATTTGTGGCATTTGAGTACATACAATATGCCTGTCAAGACACAAAATGTGACAAAAATGGAGATGGGGCTGTGACATTGTGTTTTATACAAGCTTGAATATCCAAAAAATATGTTCCTTATATTTTGCATAGCATTTAAGGTCTCAGATACTTTCCAAATACTGTCATGTACACTAACATTTTAAAATATTTTAGGGAACCAGTAACTGTACTTGCATTTAGAAGCTAATGCTTCTGAAGGATCAATCCCATGGTGTTAAATATATGTTTCTTTGTCTTCACTTTGAAGACATTTAATTCACACTGTGTTGTGTCTATGTTTAGGACAGTGTAACTGAACGGCGTATCTGGCAATACAAGCTTCATTTTGTGAAATCAATGAAAAGATTCCATATTACTCGAAGAGATCGCGTAGCATTCAGTACAAAGTTGTGCTTTCGTTACCAACAACTTTCTGTAGTTCTGTAGTTGGTATTGCATTGAAAGGTTTCCACTAATATCTACATCTTATCATAGAAAATGTTATACCATCGCCTGAGGACAGGATTACTGTGTTGGAGGAAACCAAAGCTGGCTGTTTTAAGCACTACATGAATAGACCAATTTGCAAATTGACTTTGCTTGTGAAACACCAGAATTATGTTTTTTTTTATTTCCCAGTCATCCTGTACATACATTATATGTTGTTTTTGTTCTGGACAAATATACATATTAATGGAAGTCACTGCTTCCTGCAGAAGGGTCCTCCCACAGACCCAGATATACAAAAGTGCAAACACCTAGGTTTTCACTCTCTTTCTGGATGGTGTCGAAGTCAGATAATTAGATATGGTCATCGCAAATTAATATCTAACAATCCGATTGTCTATGTCTGAAGTTATGCGAGTAGTACGCTACGCCATGGAGGAGCGTAAATAACCGCAACACGTGCAAACACTTATACACGCATTTACACAAACATATACATTTGTAATTAGCTCACATTAAAATTAGTTGCAACACATAGTTATTTGTACCTAAATGTAACAGAGTTTATGGTGAAATATTAGAATGTTATATACACGTTAGTGAGATCAAAGGTTCAGGTCACAGGAAACATATAATTTCTGGTATCATTCTATTCCCCTATTTATCCGCAGATGTCCGGTTTAATCACCGAAAGGATCGCACCTTGCATATGCTAGTTATGGATTATAGGGAATAAATGATCCTGTATGGTATTGTGTGTGTAATGCTAATAGACCAGTTTGAACCAGTTCTTGGCGGGAAGATTAAGTATGCATCTTCTGGAGAGCTGACCCCCACCCTTGGATGGCATCGTTTGAACTGACCAATGACCTGCATTACACTGGACCTTCCTGAAGCCTGAACCTATGGAGACATGCCAAATCATTTGTATTGTTTTCACTGTATCACTGACTGTATATAAGCAG
Source organism: Mixophyes fleayi (assembly GCF_038048845.1). Taxonomy (NCBI): domain Eukaryota; kingdom Metazoa; phylum Chordata; class Amphibia; order Anura; family Limnodynastidae; genus Mixophyes; species Mixophyes fleayi. The sequence goes on from NC_134402.1 coordinate 118,977,983, forward strand.
GCACTCTGCTACCAGTATTCAGTCACATTGAACACAGACTTCAGGACTGAATGACTGTATGCTGGATCCAGGGCGCCTCCAATAGTAACGGCTGTACTTATTTTATTCTGACTTGTTACTCTGCTACTTTTTGCTATTAAATCATATGATTTGGAACCACATCACTGGAAGTGGACAATCGTTATTGGATAGCGACTAGACATACATAACAATGGATATTGAAGAGATCAGTAAGCCTCTTCCATTGACTCCCCCAAACCACACTGGTAATGAAGGATAAAGACAGAACACTGTATAGGATATAGGAACACTATTGGATAATTGGAATATTGTAATGGATAAGGAATATTGTAGAGAATTATTGATATTGATTGATAATGCTTAGCTTGATGTGATATATGGCTATTATGGTAATATTGATGAATGGAATTGTCATATTTATTGTCAGATAATGCTGAGATTGATGGGATGTATGAATATTTTGGGGACAGTGACGATTATGATTGTGATATTGCAAAATAATGCTGAGATTGATGTGATGTATGGATACTATGGAACAATAAAGATTGTGATTAAGATATTGATTGACACTGCTGAGATTTATGTCATATATGAATATTATGGGGTTAAGGATAGTAATATTATGGGAATATGTACAAATGGGATTATGAGCATATAGTATGGGAATAGGTCACATACAGATGCCAAAAGGAATCACATGGGAGACACAGAAAGAAATCAGTTAATGTACCTACACACAGATATTGTGTCATTTATGTTGAAATTTTATATGTTAAAATGTGTTATATGTGTAAGATTATGTTATTGAATATATATTGTAACATTGTTGTATAGGTAAAATATACTATATTATACATATGTGCATGTAACTGAATTGTGAGTTTCATACCGCCTTGAAACAGTATAGAAAAACAAGAAAAACTGTGCTAAATCTATAAATAGATGACTATGATGTTCAGTCTTTCTTTATATACCAATATACCACATCTGATTGGCATAAAAGCTGTCAATCATTATTTGAAAAGAGACGTTGGAATCTCAGAGAGGCATAAGACTATTCTTCACTCTATCAAGTTTAATCTTTCTCACAACTTTTTTCAAATTTTAGGAATGGGAATAGGTTCACTAGGACTAGGTTCACCCTGAGCTTTGCCAACCTCTTTATGATCTTGCTCAAAAAACTATTTATTTGACATGGTGAAATCGAGCCAAACCTGCTCCTATATTGGCACTATATAGAGGATCTATTTTTCATTTGGAATGGAGAAGTAGCTTCAATCAACAATTTTACCACATATTTCTGTCAAATCCTAAGTTGGCTACCAGTGGATCGAAGCTAAGTCCATACACAAACAGAAAAAACTTTACTGCATGCACGGCTGGAGAACAGAAACACAACACAATATGTTGCTGTCTCAAGAAAATGTTCTGTTTATTCAAATCAAGGTTACATTTTTTATAGCACTCTGAAAGTATTTGCTAACGTGAAAAGAGTTAACACCTGGTATCATATATCTAAATTAGTTAGCGCTACAAGTCTGCAATTATGTGGTTTTAGCCTTGCAGAGCAATTTCCAAGAAGCTTAAAAGTTACATTATTATTAGAGATGGGCGGGCTCGGTTCCCCGAGAACCGAAACCACCCGAACTTTGCCTATCCGAGTACCGAGCAGAGCAGGCTCGGTACTCTCCCGCCCACTCGGAATCCAAATCGAGGCCGAACGTCATCATGACGTCGTCTGATCTCGGGGCTCGGTTCTCACGATACTTGAAAATTATAAATACCTGCCTCCACAGCAATCCATCAACATTTGACAGAGGGAGAGAGCAGGGTGTAGTCACAGGCTGATTAGAGCAGGGACAGACAATACAATTCTGATTCCAATTCTGATAACAATCGATAGAGAAGAGAGGAGGATAGAGGAGTCTTTTTTTTTTTTCAATATTTGGCACTACAAGTGCTTTGGGGTGTCCCCCATTCTTTTGCATTAATATTTCTGGCTGTCAAAAGTACTATCTGTCAGCAGATTAAAAAAATAATTTTTAGCACTCCCAAGTGCTTTTTGGGTGTCCCCCATTGTTTTGCATTAATATTTCTGGCTGTCAAAAGTACTATCTGTCAGCAGATTTAAACAATTTTTTTTAGCACTCCCAAGTGCTTTTGGGGTGCCCCCCATTCTTTTGCATTATTATTTCTGGCTGTCAAAAGTACTATTTATCAGCAGACTAAAAATATAATATTTAGCACTCCCAAGTGCTTTTGGGGTGTCCCCCATTCTTTTGAATTAATATTTCTGGCTGTCAAAAGTCCTATTTGTCAGCAATCTGAAAAATAATTTTTAGCACGCTCAAGTGATTTTGGGGTGTCCCCCATTCTTTTGCATTAATATTTCTGGCTGTCAAAGGTCATATTTGTCAGCAGTATCTAAAACAATTTGTAGCACTACAAGTGCGTTAGGCTCAGAATGGATTCAAAGCAGTCCACAAATGAGCAGAATGAGCAACCAGGTTCTGTCACCAGTCCTGATGGTAGTGCTCCCAGTACGTCATCTAGGCAAGGCGATGTCAAACTACACCGTGTTTTGAAATCAGTCAAAAAAACACACCCCCAAAAAAAATTTACTGTGTTGAAGCGAAAAAGAAGTGTAACAAACCGTTACCATTCTACAAACGCAGTGGCAAAGAGAGAATGAGGCCTTCACCTTTCTCTATTAGTGGGAGATCCAAAAATCTTACCGAGCCTACCATTGGTGCACAACTACTGTTACGCGTCAAAGCCGAGCTGCAAGATAACAGTAAGGCATAGTGTTGGGAAAAGCTGAAAGTTCTTCCAAAAAAATTACAAGCACTCCATCATCAGCTAGGACCCTGCGCTCACCGACATCCCGACGGCTACAAAATACACCCACCACACCATCCTCATCAATATCCTCAGTAGCGCTCGGAGTTAGCCCTGCATCCCAATTATTAAGGTTGGATGACTCCTGCACTATTATTGATTCCACTAAAGATAGCGTTAGTCCCACTGCTGCTGCTGTTGCTGCTGCTGGGGGTGAATTGTCAGCCCAGAGGAAGACCAAGAAAAAGAGCAGTCTTACATTTCAACAATTAACTGTGAAACAATCATTTGCTAGGGGAAGCAAATATGACAGCAGTCACCCAGTCACCAAGCGAATTACAGACGCCATGGCTGCCATGTTAGTGTTAGATCTGCGTCCAATATCCACAATAAACGCAGCTGGTTTTTCACAGTTAATTGAGGTTTTGTGTCCGCGTTACAGAATTCCATCGCGACACCATTTTTCCCATAAAGCTATTCCACAACTATACCAAAAAGTGTATGCAAATGATTGCACTGAAAAATGTCATTCTGCCCACTGTCCACTTAACCACAGATATGTGGACAAGTGGAAGTGGTCAAACCAAAGACTATATGACTGTGACAGCCCACTGGGTTGGTCATTCACCTTCACCAGCAGGAACAGCAGCAGCATGTACACTACTACGTAACATTTGTCACAGGCAGGCCACTCTTTGTATCACCGGCTTCACTAACAGGCATACAGCTGACAATTTGTTACGCAAACTAAGAGGTGTGATTGATATATGGCTTATACCACTTGGACTCTCCCCAGGATATGTCATTTCTGATAACGCCAACAATATAGTGCGAGCATTACAGCTGGGTGATTTCCAGCACATTCCCTGTTTTGCTCACACCATCAACTTGGTGGTGCAGAGCTTCTTACGAAATAACCGTGAGGTGCAGGAGATGCTTTCGATGGCCGTAAGATTTCAGGCCATTTCAGGCATTCAGCCACAGCATGTAGGAGATTGCAGCAGCTCCAAGAGCAGTTTAACTTGCCCTGTCACCAACTTAAGCAGGAGATGGTAACTAGGTGGAATTCCACCCTGTACATGCTGCAGAGGATGGAGGAACAGCACAAAGCCATCCAAGTGTATTGCACAAGCCACGACATTGGGAAAGGAGGGGGCATGTATTTCAGTCTTGCACAGTGGGGAATCCTTTCAGTGCTGTGCAAGGTGCTGAAACCATTTGAAGTTGTGACGTGTGAAGTGAGTGCAGATTATGCTAGTTTGAGCCAAGTCATTCCTTTAATTAGTCTATTGGAAAAGCAGCTTGAGAAACTGAGGGAGGAGATGAAAGCAAGCAATTCCGCAAAGTATGTTAGCCTTGTCGATCAAGTACTTAATTCGCTTCACAATGATCCTCGAGTTATTAAGATCTTGAGCTCGGATCATTCCGTTTTGGCCACTGTGCTTGATCCAAGGTTTAAGACCTACATTGAGGCTTTGCTTCAAAATGAGCAAGATGTGAACTTTTGCAAGGAGCTATTGTTCAGCAAGTTGGCTGAACTGGGCCTTGGCTTGACGACATGTCCTCCTTCAGTTTCTCAAGCAGCTGCTGCTCGTAAAAAATTTAGTTTTCCCAAAAAAAGCATGGAAGACGCAGAGGGCAGACCAGAAGAGTTTAACATCTAGGCTGGTTTAAAGGATTTTTCCAAAAAATGTGTGACATTGCCCATAACTCCATCCAATATGAGTATTAACATGCATAGGATGGTGGAGGATTACTTTCAAGAGGTAATTTATATGGAAATGTCAGACAGTCCCTTTCCTTACTGGGAAGAAAAGCAGGCCATTTGGAAACCCATGTACAAACTTGTTTTGCAATACTTAAGCTGCCCACCCTCCAGTGTGTACTCTGAACGAGTGTTCAGCACAGCAGGGAACTTAGTCAGTGATCGCCATAGAAGGATACTTCCCAAAATTGTGGAGAAAAGGATGTTTATAAAAATGAACTACATCTTCCACGAAGAAGGCCTTCACCATCCAAGACATCCAAGCACTGACTGTTCTCTAATGGCGGATTCAAGCGGCGATGAATTGATAGTCTGTGATGATGACGTACACACTAATGAGGGTGAGGATGAAGCTGAAGATGATGACGATAACATCTTTTTAAAACTCTCTATGTAAGTGTAGGGTGCAATCTACCCCCAAAGAGAAAAGGGGCTTGGGGCATTTCCATATCACGTACCATCTTGAAAGGCTGCTGTTTGGGCAATTTCTCCTTAAGGGTAGGGTGTCATAATATTGTACAGTCTATAACGGCTGAATTTTTTGGTATTTTATACAAGTGGAGGGGGGCCTAGAGAGACAGAAACCAAACTGGCTTTCTCCATTTCCATTAATATTGTACAGTCTATAACGGCTGAATTTTTTGGTATTTTATACAAGTGGAGGGGGGCCTAGAGAGACAGAAACCAAACTGGCTTTCTCCATTTTAATTAATATTGTACAGTCTATAACGGCTGAATTTTTTAGTATTTTCTACAAATGTAGGGGGGCCTATAAAGACAGAAACCAAACTGCCTTTGTCCATTTCTATTAATATTGTACAGTCTATAAGGGCTATATTTTTTTGTATTTACAACAACTGGAGGGGGGCCTAGAGAGACAGAAACCAAACTGCCTTCGTCCATTTCTTTACATATTTAAGTATATGTGTAGGGTGTAATATACATCCAAAGACAATGGCTGCATTGCCAATATTCATAGATGGAGAGGAAGACAATCTGGTTTGTGTGTAGAATTAATAAAGGCCTACCAGGAATGAAACTGTTTTTTGGATAATTTATTAGCTTTACAATTACATTACTTATCCTACAAACAGGTAGAGCACTAAATTTGGTTATTTTAGGCCCAAAAACATTGATTTTTAATCAAAATAGCAAAACAAAACCAAACAAAACCAAAACCAAAACACGCAATTGCGATTTTGCAAAACCAAAACTAAAACCAAAACCAAAACACGAAGGTAATCCAGATCCAAAACCAAAAACAAAATCAAAACATGGGGGTCAGTGAGCATCTCTAATTATTATCTAAAATAAACTACCTCTTCTAGCACCTCTTTTATATTCTATTTTAGTTTTCGTGAAATCTTGTCACATACTCATTATTTTTCTACTAGATTATATTTGAAGCAATCTTAAAGACACAACACACAATTTTAAATTACTTCTATATTCTCATTTCTAATTTAAAATATATATGTTTAAATCTAACATTCTCAGGCACATGTTACTCTCAAATAAACGGTTTGAATATCGCCCTCTATGTGGTCAGTGACAACATTCCTGCAGGCACATTTTCTAAAGAAGTTGGCATGAACAATTTCTTACATGATCAAAACAAGAGTTAGTTAAATAACATTCCTGCTGGACAACTCCGGAAAGAATTAAAAAAAAGTCTTCAGAACAAAAACATGACAAATTTTCTCATGTCATTTATCTCTAAATTTAATAACATGGCTCATTTAATTAAGTAAATATTGTTTAAAAACATTTTCCTTGTTCTTAAATTGGATCAGATACTAAAATCTGATCTGAAAACCAGTCCCATTATCATTTCATTTTTAAGCTTTCATTAACTGCAACACAAATTATTTCATATATGTGATTCAGTATGGATGCATCCATCAGTACGTTGGATGCACCACTCATGCACGTAGAACTAGGTTTCAAGAGAATGTGTTCGAAAATATTTGCACCACAGTGTCTCCCATCAGTTTATGGAGTTATTTAGTAATTTATTTAATTTACAGAGGTACATAATATCAATAATAGTGATCTTAGCATCACATGTATTGATTATATTCTCCCCACTCCAAGAGGAAGCAATTTTGCAAACTATGCATGCGAGAAATCTTCTGGATGTGTAGGCTAGCAACTTTGCATCTTGATGGCGCTATTGAAACTATAGATCTAGACCAGGGGTGTCCAACCTTTTAGCTTTCATGGGCCACATTGGCAGACAACGAGTTGGTTTGGGCCGCACATAAGATACACTAACAATAACGATAGCTGATCATCCAAAAAAACATAGAAAACATAGTTAACATATATATATATATATATGAGAAAAAAAGTGATTATATATATATATATATATATAACTTTTTTTTCAAATCCCCCTATACTTACCTTTCAATCGCCCTGTTCAAAAAATCCTCTCTAGTTATTATACTATAATCCCTTTTTGTATTGTTTCAATGCAATATCATTTAAGCCAGGCATTGTATATCAGGGTGCCCTGACCAGGCCTGCGGTACCTGACATATACACCACTATGACCCCAAATTGTGACCTGTTTTGATAATTACACCACTATGTTAGTTAAGGGAGGACAACTTATAATGGGCCAAAGAGAATAATATATAATGCCCCATTAGTAATACAAGTAGAAGTATGTAGCAGGGAGATAAGGTCCATGATGCTCCAGGATCAGGTGACTTTTATTCACTTGTCAGCGTCCCTTAAAATAATAAAAAAAATCCCCTTAACTTACCTTTTAATCAGCTTGTTCTCCTGTCCTCTTCTCTTCTTTTCTCCAATTCTGTGCTGCTGATTGTTCTTCTCGCGCGGGTGTCTCCTCTGTGCTGCGTTCCGCAATGGATGTTGGGCGTGATGACATCACGCCTGACATTCACTGCGAGCGCCGCACGGAGGAGGAGACAAGGAAGGGAGCCGGAGTACCAGCTGACGTGACCGTGTGACCGCAAGGTAAGTAGTTTCTTTTCTTTTTTTTTTGCAGGATTTTTTTTTTCCATTAAGAGCGCTGCCCCCTTGCCACAACCAAAACTCCTTCTGGGCCACATTTACAGGCATGCTGGGCAACCCTGATCTAGACTTTGGATAAATGGTACTACTATACCACAGAAAACATAATTATTAGTAACTAATAAGGCTTGGTGACACTTTGGGCCTAAATCATTAAGACACGTATCTGGCTATTTTGAGCATATTGTACGCAAAATCACTCTGCACATACCCAGAACCAGGACAACAAGACGTGCACAAAGCCAAATCTGCTGCAAATGCGGATGCAAAGGACACAGTCTATGATTTCTGAGAGTGAATGAGGTGGGGATGGGGCAATTAGCCATATTCATTTGACAGTGAGGGCGTGGCAAACTCCAGCGCATGCAGTCACATCCAAATCAAGTGTTGGCTGTCTCAAAGTTACTTGTTTTTCCGCCATATCTCTTGCACCAGCTATAGGGCTAGTCTAAGTTTGAGTCCTAGTGATGTCAGTATTGTATGGATGCTATAACAAGTGTCTGAAATCAGGAGCAGCCTAATTAATGTTTTTCCAAGGGCCATTTTTTTTAACAAAAAATATTTTTTTAAAATTTGCACCTATAATCAAAAATGACTATATTATTGACAGGTAACATTAAATGCTTAATATTTTTTCTATTCGTTCTTTTGAGATTTTATATTCCACATAGGTGTTGCACATATCCTGCAGTGTCTGGTCTAGTAAAACCACACCTGGAGTCAACAACAACACACATATCTTTAGATCTGTTCCTTGTTGATTTCGGGAGTACGAAGAGCCGTTTTACATGGACCTTATAATAAATGCACAATGCGCTCAGTATGCGTGCCCTAATGACTCAGGCCCCTGTCTCTAGCATAATATTCAGAGCGCTAGTTGAGTCACTTTAATGCAGATGCAACCTAATTGATACTTTGTGGGGGTTTAAAACATTTGTGGGTTGGTCATACTTAGGTTTACCTAGTTAAGTAATAATTATGGCCATTATGAATAACATTTCACTTTTGTTAAAATAGGAGAATGCACCAAATCTTTTCAAACTTTACTTGCAACTATAAAAATCTAGAAGTGACCTTTTATTGTTGGGCTTATGGTTATTGGAGTTTATTGACATTAGCTGACATATAAAATGTATTTTTTTGCTTAAAGTCCAAAACTGGTATTGATTTTTATCAGTCACAGTTAGGTTTTGTGGAGAGTTTTATTAACAAAAGATGCTTTTGATTCCATATTTTCTGTAATTAATTATGCTGAAGATCTTTTGTGACTGCTAATATTGGTCTGTTTATTCAAAATGGACAATGTTTAGAATGTTCAGAATTGAATACAAATGTAGTTATTCATATAAGCTTCTAATCTTGGTTTATGTGAATATCATCATTGTCATCATCATCATCATTAACATTTTTTTATGTAGCACCTGCAAATTCTATAGCGCTTTACAATTGGAAACAAACACAGTAATAAAACAATACTGGTTAAGGCTAGGTACACACTGGAGGATTTTCAGCCAATTATTTAACCATTTAGCTAATAATTAATAAAACAAAAGCATACATTTTTCCGTTCGGTCAGATATTGCATTAATGTGCGTTCTCACACAATGAAATACAGTCGTTCCAAAGTGCCAATTGTCATTTCATTTGGTTGGTTGTACTGTTTGATTATCTTGGTCCAATCACCTTCCGATCATGTAGTGTGTATGAATTCACGAACGATTCCACGACCAACTGCTGATAATTCCTCCAACTACAACTAATTTGTGGAATGTGTATGTAAATTTCTGATGTCATTACCTCTCCCACATGGCGCGGTGTCCGCATGTCAGTCAAATGGCAATTAGGTGCTTCTAACGGAAAAGCAATAATAGCTGTTCATAGTCATGTGTATAGCAAATGTCTGCTTGCCTAATTATTCACCTTTGTCAGTACAGTCTACAAGAATGGCACATACATCTGAACTAATAAAGATGTGTTTTGGATATGTTTGCTTCCATAATTAAACACCTGTGTGCATCTAGTCTGCAAGAAAAGCGCATAGCTATGTATTCTATAAATGTGTTTTGGATAAAACCATACATGTGCATGCAACATAATTCATACTTATGACTTTATTGTAAGTCATAAGGAACCACGCTTTTTAATCAAACACATTTATTAGCAGACATTCTCGTAATTTTAACAAATTTTAAGTGTTTTTCATTTTTCTGGTTTCTAAGATAAATTCATCTTTAACATATTGGCACATAGAGTAAGATGATTAATTAGCACAGCAAAATTATATAGCCTTTATACAGTAACTGTTGAGCAAAAATTTCTGTGAGAGCTGTAAGTTATTTAAGTGTTGAAAGGACTGGAAGAAGCATGGCTTTAAGGAAAAGTGTGAGGCAAGTTAACAAGACAATATAGTAACAATGTAACAATGTCTGGAAGTAGAGGTTCTGATTCATTAAGGAGAGTATAATGCTCAAAATTACTCTGCGCATGCTCAGAACTGGAACATATGCTATAGAACTCAGCAGTATCTGATTCACCTTCAAGCACAAAGGACACTTATGATAGCTTACTATTTCAGGGAGAGAACAGGGAAGGGGCAGATGCATGTAGTCAATGTATAGTAAATGTGTTCTACTGCAGATATTTTAGATTCAAACTCCTGCACAAGCAGAAGAATCCAGATTTTCTGATTAAGGTGTGCACCTGCTTGGGGTCTAGTCTGCAAAAAATAATCTAATACAGCGCTCAAATTCATCTAGTCTAAAATAAGGAATACTGTTTGGATGAAAAATTGTATCAAAGCACAGATATCTCTACGTATACATAAAAGGAACAGAAATCTTAGTAAACTTCACAGTAATTCAGGTACTTATAACTAGAATGCAAGTAATGAATATACATTATATGGACAAAAGTATTTGGCCACACCTGTTAATTATTGAATTGAGTTGTTTCAATCAGACCCTTTGCCAGAGGTGTATAAAGTCAAGCACCTATCCATGCAGTCTCCATTTGCAAACATTTGTGATACAAAATATTGTTCTGAAGAGCTCAGTGACTTCAAGCATAGTACTATGATAGGATGCCACATTTGCAATAAGACGGTTTATGAAATTTCATCCCTGCTGGATATTCCACGGTCAACTGTAAGTGATATTATTAGAAAGTGGAAGCGTTTAGGAACAACAGCAAGTCTGCCATGAAGTGGAAGACCATGTAAAATCACAGAGTAGGGTCAATGACTGCTAAGGCGCATGGTGCGTAAAAGTCGCCAACGCTCTGCTTATTCCATAGTTCCAAATTTCCACTGCCATTAAATGTAAGCACAAAAACTGTGCAGCGTGAGCTTAATAGAATGGGTTTCCATAGTGGAGCAGCTGCATGCAAGCCTCACATCACCAAGACCAATGCCAAGCGTCGGATACAGTGGTGGAAAGCACACAGACACTGGACTGTGGAGCAGTGGAAATGTGTTCTGTGGAGTGACTAATCACGCTTCTTTGGCAGTAAGATAGAGCGCGTCTTTGTTTGGTGGATGCCAGGAGAACGTTACCTGCTTGACTGCATTATGCCAACTGTGAAGTTTGGTGGAGGAGAGATAATGGTAAGGGGCTGTTTTTTAGGGTTTGGGCTAGGCCCCTTATCTTTAGTGAAGGCCAACCTTAATGCTTCAGCATATCAATTCATTTTGGAAAATGCTATGCTTCCAACTTTGTGGCAACAGTTTGGGGAAGGCCATTTTCTATTCCAACATGACTGTACCCCATTGCACACAAAGACATGGTTTAATGAGTTCGGTGTGGAAGAACTTGACTGTCCCACACAGAGCCATGAGCCAGGCCTTCTCATCCAACATCAGTGCCTGACCTCATAAATGATCTAGAAAATGAATGGGCACAAATTTCCACAGAAACACTCCAACATCTTGTGGAAAGCCTACATAAAAATTTATATTTAACTCAATAACCGCCATGTATTTGCATATATTAGTAGATTTATTTTTATTTTATTTTTAAATGAAAGTCAATGTGTATATGTGGGGGTCATCTTTAATAAAAAAAAACAAAAAACACAAAATTCTTGTAACATAAACATTTAACAACCAGCATATCTGTGTCTTGTGTGAAATATTACCTAGGCAACCTTTTGAAAATTCTATGTGATCTCAGAAAATAAATAGTAATCTTGAAGACCATGGGCAGATTCGACAATAGGCTGGCTAGGTTGCCAAGGCTTTATAAGTTTTATTACCATTCAAATTGTCAAGTGTGAATAATATATTTTTCCTTTGAAAACAGCTATTGTTGTTGGATGCATTTAGATTTATGTAAGCAAAACATTTGTCATTGTTTTTTTTATGCAGGTATTGTGATCTGAAATGTACCTCTGGTGGATAGTGGTGTGGTTAGGGATGGGCTAGCTTTGAGGTAAATCCTGTCCACCCCCTGCACCAACTGATCATCTACGCAGGGCAATACCTTGGTCTCCACGGGACTGAGGTCAAGCCTAGTTGGGGATCTACCCCTTGTCCCCCTAGCATGCCTGCAGACTTGCCACCACCACCTGCACCAGCACATCCACCTCACATTGATTAAAATTTGGCTAACTCCACTTCGAGGCCGAAGTGAAGTCATCCCTGACTTGATCCTGATTGCTGTGGCTCTGCCATTATTCTAAACAGGAGGAAAAGGTCAGTCTTTAATAAACAGCATTAAAAGCTCTCTAAACTGTCTCACATATGGCCTTGTACTCACCAATATCACACAAGAGGACATCAAAGTTATGTCTCTAAAATCTATACTAATAATTTGTAACCTCTACTATGAGATCATAAATCACAAAATGGCAGGGCTGAATGATTGTCTCGCCAACTGCTATATATGACATGCAGGTGCATTCTCCTGCGATTGCCTGTGTCCAATCGTCTAAGTGTTGTCACACCCCTAATTGCCTGCATATGGATAATTATTAAGATTAATTTACAGCTGAATGTCAGCCAATATAGATATGGTTTATAAGGTATCCGCGACTGACATGCAAACTCCCATACGTGGCCTGAGAGCCAATTAGTGATGAGGAGTCTCATTCATTTACAAATATGCGGGCTGCTCCCTTCTCCTGTGCTGAGCTACAGGTACTGACTGCAACAATAGACTATTGCTTTGGACCAACAGCTCAGTACATAAACAATGAGGCTTAAAATAATGCTTATAGGGCAGTGAAGGTATGTCTGTGGCGTAGGTTTGCCCGTAGATGAAGCATTGTCTAGTTACAAAAACGATGGAGTGACCTGATGAGGAGGCATCCAGAGCTCCTCTCTAATTGGGGGGCTGAAATTGCAAGGTGTAAGTTTTCAATTAACCTGAACCTTTGCAGAAAGTTTTATTTAATATGTTTTAAAAATGTATTAAGATTGCAAATTCGAAAAATGTTTTTTTTGTTTTTTTCCCAACTGATAAAGAAACCTCTATGTTTCCATCCCCCCAGCCCCAGTTTCAATTCCCCAACCCTATTTTCAATCCCACCAGCCAAAGTTGACATCTGCCAGACCCAAGTTCAAATCCTCCCACCACATGTTTTCATTAAAAAAATATAAATTATCAAAAAAAAAACTGTGTGTTTTATTTTTATAAAGATTAATGTGTACTAAGGTACATTTATACCATAATAAAGGGAAATTTAGAACATAATTGAACATATGAAAGTTCCTTTTGACTGCGCATTAACTACAACACACTTTCTATCACCATGAAGTGTGTGATGAGGGGGGCAGGGATAAAAAGTATAGAAACTGTCTCCTGTTAATGTGAGAAACGATGTACAGTTTGTCTTGGTCTCTTGGTCCTCATCTATCATCATATATGCTTTTTACATATCAGGCAATGAGACACACAAAATAAGCACATAGATGAGCTATGTGTGCAGAATTGACTTTGGGCGTATGTTCATTTGCGTGGCATCTCTCTATGTTTTTTTTTTCGCTCTGTGCATGCTCAGAAGGTGAAATAACACAACTGCGGCTATTCAAACTTGCATCTTTTTGGTACGTTAAAAGAGTTTTGAAAGGGAGGGAAGGGGTGCTCTAGTGTAGAAATATGTACAAAGAGAAAAAAGTACGTCTTTCCAAGAGGGTGCACACTCTTGTATTCACAAATATTAAACTGGTTATATCTTTATTGGTGAACTTTTAAACACATCACATCTCCACTACTCCACTAAACAGAAATATAATTAAAAGAAGTGAAATATTAAAAAATAGTTTAACCAGAGGGTGTATCAAAAAGACAAATGTGAATCATAAAATGCCAATTGCTACTAAATTATTATTATTATTATTATTATTATTATTATTATTATTATTTTTGATGATTTAGTTGTGCTTCTTGAGAAATTTATGATAATGTTCATCTCTGTATATCTCATAGTCAGTTTTATCATCATCTTCAATGTTCATACCTTTTTAATCACTCAATCATTTCAATATTTTTAATCAACTGTTTCTTTACCACAATTCATATGCTGTAGGCTTTTTAATGTATAACCATACTTATATACGTGTGTACCTCTGTAATTCCTTAACGCAAAATGTATAATTCATTATTTCATTTAGTGTGTTTCCAAGCTAATAAATCAGGATTAGTATGTGGAATACTATACAATTTCCACTTACTTACGTCTTGATAGTACTCCTTGCTCAAATTACTAACATGTTTGCTATCACCAATTACTCTTTCTCCAGGAAATGTTTTATCATCACCATTATAAATATGTAATTATGGGAAAATATATTTCTCTTCCAGATCTTCTATCTCTTAGATTTCAATCTGTAATAGTGATGTTTCCTATTCTATATTGAAATTCAAATCCATAGGTGTGATGTTTGTTTGAGAAGATAATCCCAAATTAGCAGGATATAGTGGGAGGCACTAGTCCATGGCTGTTGCGGTTTAGAAAAAAGTAATTTCACTCATGAGAATGGTGTCTCATATTTCCACTATATACACTCACTGCTGCTCTAAACCTCTTGCCTCTAAAGGGAGATTCCAACCCTGATCTCACTGGAACACACATTGATTCATTTATAACATCAGAGGAAGGTAAGAAACAATTTATAGGCATATAAAGTCAATGCGTGTTTTGCTCACTCTTTATCAAGTCTACTAATGTAGGCAATGAATATTAAGGTCATATTCGAGTAATTTTGTACGGATTCAAACATAGAACTGATACGGATGAAGAGTAGTTACTTTCAGGTGGTCAGATACAGGTGTAAGAAACAGATGATGATGAATACTAACATCCGAACATACGACCATTTGCAAATGATTCCCAGACGCTTATTGAGACTTAGAGTAGGCTTGGCCACAGATTAGGATTTTTGGGATGCAGGTTAACCTCCGTGGTCCCGACATTGCCGCTTTAAATTTAAATTAATTCAGGTCGCACTGACATCAGACACTACTGCCGGAGAGCTGTCCATTCGGAAGGAGGTCCTGTCAACTTTCTGCTTCCATCAGATATCTGCAGAGTCGTTTTTCAGGTAAGTCTGTCAATATTGCTGTCGTTTTTTCATTAAATCGTTTTTTCTTGTAGGCCTTCTCGGTGTCGGTTTTCTCATCACCGTACCCAACCCGTATTAGGTAGGTTATTCAAGTTTAAATGAAGCTTTGTACATGTTTCCAAGTTGGACATAACTATCGTCAAGTGGATGAATCTGCTACTCATTTAGACCTGGGCACATCTTTAACTCTGGACACAGCTTATATAGGCGTGCATTCAAGTTTTTCATTTGCAAATTACACAAATGCTTGCATTCCCTGGACGTGTACATTTTGGACACAAATACATCCAACTAGAAATGACCCCCTCAGTCACTAGCCTGCTGATCAAAAATTATACCTCTGAAGCTAATACAGTCACAATGCTTGTATGGATATATATATATTTTATATATATATATATATATATATATATATACACACACACAAAAATATATACCGTAATTTGAGGAAAACAGTGTGCTTTTGCTGTCAGACTATTAACAGCAAAATCCCTCCCCTCAAAAAAAAGCAGATTTCTTTCTGTTAATCTCAAAAGTTTTTAGTGAAAGTAAACTTGTGCGGGAAAGTGACAACTGAAATAATTTAGAAAAAAACTGTGCGTTTGCATGTGAGAATCAGCAACAGTTGCACACCCCCAAACAACTACCTATATTCAAAGGAGGGTGTGAGTCAGTGTCAGCACGCAGATAGCCCCCCCCCCCAAAAAAAAGAAGACTATATATTCAACTCTTTTCTATTTTCAATACTTTTATATTTTGGGTGGTCAGCACGCAGCTAGACCCCCAAAAAAGGCTATATATTCAAATAGTTTTCTAATTTCAATACTTTTATATTGTGGAAGAGATCAGTCAGTGAATTCTATATGTAAGAAGGTTGTTAGTCAGCGTCAGCACACAGCTAGACCCCCAAATAAGGCTATATATTCAAATAGTTTTCTAATTTCAATACATTTATATTGTGGAAGAGATCAGTCAGTGAATTCTATATGTAAGAAGGTTGTTAGTCAGCGTCAGCACACAGCTAGACCCCCAAATAAGGCTATATATTCAAATAGTTTTCTAATTTCAATACTTTTATATTGTGGAAGAGATCAGTCAGTGAATTCTATATGTAAGAAGGTTGTTAGTCAGCGTCAGCACACAACTAGACCCCCAAATAAGGCTATATATTCAAATAGTTTTCTAATTTCAATACTTTTATATTGTGCAAGAGATCAGTCAGTGAATTCTATATATAAGAAGGTTGTTAGTCAGCGTCAGCACAATGCTAGACCCCCCACAACAGGCTATATATTATAATATTTTCTATTTCTTGTTAGGAACCCCTCCAGCCAGTACAGCAAAACCTGGAGTCTGCTCTGAAGTCTGGTGTTCACTGTTGCCCCTAGTGGTGGGGACAGACTTGGCTGCAGACAAACAGAGGGTCGTGAGATGTGTACTGGCCAAGGAGAACCCAGGAAGAGAGTGCTATGGCAGACAGCAGCGTGGGGTCCAGGCAAGGGTCAGTCGACAGCAGACAACGTATCCAAGGAACAGACCAAGGTCAGGGGCCACAGGCACAGGTTCTGAGTCCAGAGACAGGCGTAAGATCAGGGTCACAAGCAGAGGTTCAAAATCCAGGTTCAAGCAATAGGTCGGGGTCAGAAGCAGAGGTTCAAGTTCCAGAAACAGGCATAGGTCATACACAGTAGTTCAATCCAGAAGGTTTACACCAAACAGCACAGGAGCAGGTTAGCAGACTGGGAACTGGAAGCTATAACCGGCAGTGAAGCTCAGACCTCACTGCCTTAAATAGTACTGAGAGCCAATCAGGACAGAGGAGAACAGGGCTGACAATCAGCCTCAGGAGGCTGCTAGTTAATTACTAGCTAGAACTGGCATAGGTAATAACATAACCAGGAAGCATGTATAAAAATATAAATGGACCAGTTTAAATCATATGAGAGCTCCCCCTGGAGTTGGAGGATGTCCCTACACCCTCCTACATCTATGCAACAAGGATAATCCCAAAGAATAAAAACAGAGCATAGAAACTAGAGCACGCGCCCGGCCGCGGCTCGTGATATTTCTTAATGCATTTATATTTTGGAAGGGTCATTCAGTGAAATCTATATTTAAAAAAGGGAGTTTTGTTATAGGTTTATTTCTGCCCATTTTCAATTTGTAGTGACCGCATTTAGAATATTGCACTGCCTGCAAAAATAAATGTCATCTGCCATGCCACCAACTGAAGCAAGCCCATTTGATAAATTAAATAACAAAAAAGAATAGTGTAAGGTGCAAGAGCTAAATTGTTGAAATGCTGCACACACACTACATTTAAAACTTTATAAAGGCATTATGGAGAGTGAAGATGCGGTAACAATTGTCATTAGATGGACTGAGGCATCAGTAGATATTTACACAAGTAGATACCCAATTGTAAATAGCTACCTAATTTGCTTCCACTGTATAAATAAAGGAGGATGCCGATATATAAATATGGCCTGTACCCCTACTACAACAATTGAACGATTAACCACACAATACATTTCCAGAGAATTAATTGGTTGCCAGAAGCATTGCTTTCAATAACTTGCTGCTTTATAAATAAATGAGGATGCTGAGAGACAAAGATGTCCAGCACCCATAGTACAACAATTCAAAGATTAGTCATGCAATACATTGCCAGAGTATTCATTGGTTGCCAAGAGCATGGCTTTCATTACCTTGTTTTGCTTCTATGCACTGTGCCATAATGCTTCTCCTTTTGAATCAAGGCAGGGGATTCATGTATATTTAAGGGGAAGGAGGAAGGAAAAAATCATTGTCCTACCCCCGGGGTAAAGGGACTTGCCCGAGACTTGCACTGGAGCTAGTCCCCAAGACCCATTTATAGAAATATGGAATGTATATAAATTATATTTATATGTTCTATTAGTGACGGTAAGAAATATGTAAAAGAGACAGTTTAGAAATGCCAATAGTCGCCCTTCCCACACATGTAAGTATGTGTAAAATGAAGATGACGGCAGCACAAAGTCACTTGACTTTCCAGGACGATACTATTATTAGTGGTGTTAAGGGTGTAAAGCAAGGAGATGCTGCCTGTTCAATGTACAATCCTTGGTGAAAAAAACATTGAACAGCCGACATCTCTTTGCATTACTCCCTTAACACCACTAATAATAGTATCGCCCTGCAAAGTCACGTGACTTTGTATTGCTGACATCCTAATTCCTTGCAATTGTGGTAGGTGGCGATTTAAAACTTTCGGGCTTACCACTGTGTCGTGATTGACAGGTTCCAACTTATCAAGTCGGGTAAGCTCTTGCCGGCGTTGTGGTAGACTCAGTAACATACCTAACCCATTGTGAATGAAACATTCAAAAATAGACTGTTAGTGCTATTAATAGTAATGTAGGAGCAAAAACAGCTCAAAATGACATTATTTTACCTTTTTACAATTTTTAATCACATTCAGATCCAAAACAAAACCTTTCATTAAAGTTCGACCAAAAACCACTAGTAAGCCGAAACAAGACGTTGGGTTAGAAATGTCACCGGGCAATCTTAATGTTTCAGCACACCACGTCATTTTGGACAATGCAGAGCTTCCAACTTTGTGGCAATAGTTTGGGGAAGGCCCTATTAAAGTTATTTCATCGTTTTCCAATAACCATTGTCTATCCGATTTGTGTGGTTCCCAAAGCACAAGCAATTTATTTAGCAAAAACAAATAGAATAACAGTTCAATAAATAAGTACAGCCGATACATATGCTGTGCGGTGCTGCGCTCTGCTGGATCCAGCTAGACAGTCCTTCAGTCCTGAAGACTGTGGTCAGAGTGACTGCCAAGCTGATTCCAGGGATATATATACATTTGGTGTTACAGTAAATACAATACAGATGACTTGGCAAGTTTCCATAGGTTCAGGCTTTAGGAAGGTCCAGTGCAATGCAGTTCATAGGTCAGTTCAAACAACCACCCTCCAAGGGTGGGGATTAACTTTCCAAGGGTGGGGGTCAGCTCTCCAGAGATTGAAAACTAATGTTCCCGCCAAGAACTAGTTTAAACTGGTCTATTAGCATTACACAGACAATGTCATTCTAATAATTTATTCCCTATCACCCATAACTAGCATACGCAAGGAGCGATCCTTTCGGCGATAGCACCGCACGTCTGCAAATAAATAGGAGATTAGAATCATACCAGACATGATATATTTCCTGTGACCTGAACCTTAGATCTCACTAACATGTACATATAACCTTAGAATATCTAACTATAAACTAAATAACATCTGTTCATAAAGGACTGTGAATTGGAACTATTATAAAAATGAACTATATACAAGTGAATGTGTAAGTGCGAGTGTATTCGTGCGTTATTTATTGTGCGATTGCGACATCACACGTGGCATACTGATAGCAATTGCACGGTAAAACAATATTAATCAATATACCTTCTTCAATCATCCAATTATTCGACTTTCACAGCCCTTTTCCATTCCAACATGACTGTGCCCCAGTGCACAAAGCAAGGACTACAAAGACATGGTTTGATGAGTTTGATATGGAAGAACTTGACTGGCCCGCACAGAGCCCTGACCTCAACCCCATAGAACACCTTTGGGATGAACTGGAATGGAGATTGCGAGCCAGGCATCCTCGTCCAACATCAGTGCCTGACCTCATAAATGCTCTAGAGAATGAATGGGCACAAATTCCCACATAAACACTCCAACATCTTCTGGAAATCCTTCCAAGAAGAATGGAAGCTGTTATCATTGCAAAAGGGGACCAACTCTATATTAAAGTATATGTATTTGAATACAGTGTCATTGCATTCCCTGTAGGTGTAATGGCCAAGCGCCTGAATATTTTTATCTGTATAGTATATATATATATATATATATATAAATATATATATATATATATATATATATATGCACACACACACACACACACACACACACACACACACACACACGTATTGCTCTCCTACGACCTCTTTACAACATAATTTAAGTATTGTCAGAATAAAAGAGAATTGCTGGATATTTTCATGTGGTTTGTATTTTGGTATATTGTTTAGGAAAAAAAAATCTCCCTCTTGCTGCTGTGAACTTTCATATTTTCCTGTTTCATTGTTTTTCTAGCTGCTTCTCTTGCCTGAGGGCACAGTGTCTGCTCAGCTTAAAATGCAGGTTGTTCTTGTCTTGTCCTATTTGTCCCCAGAGAAAATTAGCAAAGCAAGCCATATTAACAGTTTATCAGGAAACCATCAACTGGCTTTTAAACAAATCCTTCCAAAAACAGTTCTAAGAGACAATCATCCTGGATATATTTTCCTGTCTGTAGGCATAAATGGTAATCTTCAGCAAATGTTGATGTGAATGCACTATGCCACAGGATTCCCCAAAGCAATCATTTAAGAACTTTGAGGAAAAAAATAGAAATGTTTATTTTCACAGAACCTTTTATGAAAAGAGGTTGTTTTTCCCAAAAAGAAGTGTTTGCAGGATTTTTATCTTCTATTTTTATATAGTATTTGAAAACTCTCCAAAACATTTATAAACCCTATTGCTGTCTATGGGGCATATTTAGTAAAAAGCTATTTTTTTGACGCCTTATGAATCGCCAAATATTATCAGCTGTTTTCAGCCCCAAACTCCATGATTTAATATCCTGTGATTTTGAGCCTGGAAACTCAAACTGCATGTGATGTGTGATATTTTTCAAAGTCCTAAACCACTGGCAATTCACTGTAACCCATCGCTGACCACATTTTAAACCTCTGCTTTGGGAGATCCTAGAGAAGAGGTCATGTGACGGGGAGTAGGAGGGGACATGGCCATAGCCCCACCCTCTCTTAAGAAATGCTAAAATGCATGGCAAAAAAGTACCGAGCCGGCTCGTGAGCCTATTCGGATCCCCTAAGTTCTGGTTGGTTTGGTGTTCAGAAAACCGAGCCCGAGCATCTCTACTAAAAACTACATCCTTCAACATCTAAAGAAAAATATAAACATGTTATCATTTAAAGGAAAATTAAGGCAGCACAAGAGCATGAGTGTTAGCAGGAAAATGTGTGTGAAATAAGGGATGTCCCTGTAGAGTGGTGAATCTGCACTCTGCCCCACCTGTGCCATCTAAATCTTTAACAACTCAACAAACTGAAAACAAGGCTACTCTTTGGCATCAAAATGACCCTGTCATTCAGATGACTGCAGCTGTAGATTTAAAATCCAACCAAAGAGACTCTATGAATGCTCAGAAAAGACATTTGAGCTTACTTCATCAATAATTAAAAATGGATACAGATAGAGAAGCATCCATACAAATGCCGATGAGCACATTGCCAATGTAAGGGAGCACATCAACATCCATTTTGTTGAATTGACGGAGTCTGTGAGGGAACTAAATGGCACTAGTGTAATTGTTGTTGCACAATTATGCCATGACTTGTTAGCACGTGCAGGGCCACCATCAGGGGGGTACAGGGTGTACAGTTGTTTGGGGCCCAACAGCAGAGTGGGGCCCCACCAGCCCTGGGCCCAAAAAAATTATTAGGGACAGTGACCTCCGAAGTGACTTAAGGGAAGTAGCGGGCTCCATTTCTAGGCAGCAGCTGTGCTTGAGATGTGAGAGTTGGTTTGAGGAGAGACCTCTGCACGTAATTAAGGATGCAGCAGTGGGCCCCCTTGTAGGCAGCATGTCTACCTCCACTCCCAAGATGTCACGGTCGAGGTAAGTAATCTACTGCAGGGGTTAGATGGAACCAGGGATGGGGGTGAATGTAGATAATGGGGAGAGTCAAATGGATAGAGAATAATTTAAAAATGAAGTTTGGGTGAGAGAAGGAAGGAAGGGGGCCCTGTCTGTTACATTTGTACTGAGCCCCACAATTTCTGGTGGCAGCACTGAGCATGTGTACCTTTTCTATGCAGCTCGACAGAAAATAGTGTTGCAAGTACATCTAGTAGTGCTCACCAAAGTGTGAGCACCTTGAGGGGCAGATGTAGAGGACTCTGTAATCCAATACTAGCTCCACCAAGCTCGAAAATCTAACAGCAAAAATTGTTCTTTAATGTAGAGGAAAACATATTGTTTTGTTTTGTATTACTGTACTACACTGTTAAGAAGTAAAAAAATGGTTACATAAATGTCAAATCTTTATTAACTAATCTTAGTCTGACCTGCCTCACACCCTATATACTCTCCAAGTCACATGATGGTAAGAGAACCTCTGCTTCCTTACTATATGTTGGTAAATTAATAGGATTATTAGCTGTTTCCATATTCATAAAAAAAATATTAGTGCCCCCATTTTCAGTCAAATAATATTGCACCCTTAATATATTTATATATTAATATGGTACCATTAATATAAATATTTATTAATATTGCACACTTAGTATAAGGAAGATTTTTTTTATACCCCATTAGTTATTTGTAAAAGAGTATAGTCCCCTTAATCAATACATAATGATTGCCTTCAAAATCATTGTGCCTCTGCTTATGTTCGGAATGCCAATATAGCTCAAACCGCATGTTGTTTTCAGAACAAGGTATAAACTGCTTGCCTTTTTTCTGGCATTTTTAAGTGAGGTTTGGCAAACCATAGCAGTGTGCCTACTTGTTATTTTACAAATCAGAATTGTGGCTTCAAACTGTGTGGTTTCAAAACTAGCAGTTTTCCGTGTAGTTTGGCTTTTAACAAATCTGAAGGTTTACAAACCTTACATAAAAGGGACAACAAATGTGCGGTTTTGCAAAACCACACTTTAGTAAATTTACCTCTACATGTTTCGGTTTTATCCCTTGGCTGCATTATACTGTAGATATGATCTAGACATCAGTGGGTTAACTGCTAATTCCTGAAGTCATTAGCACCTGTGATACAAATCTAATGCACACAAAATGCAATGTCAAATCTTAATTTACAACACAGGCTAAAATCATACTAACAAAACAACATAATCATTTTAATTACCTTTCTGGGAAAGCTATTTATTAGATAAGTTATTTCGCAAACTATTTTGCTGAAAAATATTTCCAAAGCTGAATCAATAAATGTGAAGGTTGTGAAATTTAATACTAGTAAAATGGCTTCTGGTCTACAATACATTATAAATTATTAAAGTATGAACAGCTTTGAAGAGGAAAGGTAGCGAGAAATGATAGAAGTGCTTCTATACCTCAGAGTATCAGCAAAGTAGGTGTGTGTTTCATACAAAGATTGATGTAGGAACAAGAGGTCACTCAAGAAAGTGGGAAGCTTCAGGTTAATGTCATGACGTGTGTTCTCTAAGAAAATTGTGGTTGATTCATTAAAAGTCTACCCAGGTGAGCTGACTGAGGTTACTACTGTAGGGAAATTTAAAACTGATTTTAGTACACAGATAGCTGTTTCAGAATTTACTGAAACAAACCTAATAAAGCCAATGGTATTGAAACGCATGATAAAATGTAAAAAGCTAGAAAGTTCAAGTACTTCATCCAATACCTGCTAGCCATTACTGTCCTGTGGCGATATTTTTATGACCTTAAACAGGAGTAATACTGTAAGGCATAAGTTAATTATAACCATTGTTTTCTGCATTCCCAATGATGTCACCAGCTATTTATCAATTAGGAATGTAGAGATGAATTTCTTAACACTTCTGACCCCCATTCTAATTGGTTGATAATAATTGGACCAGCGATTAATCTAAAGATTATAATGTGCAGTTACAGAATGTATTATTATTGTTAATAGTAGTTATGGTAGTAGTAAAAAAAGTTATAGTAGTGTCTTTTATTTAAAAAGTACTAACAGGTTCTGCAGCATTGTGCAGTGGGGCATAAATCAAACAAATACTGGGTAGCATAAATGGGGTACAAAAAACAGTACCATGGTGTACAGAGACATATCAACACATCTTTATCCTTTGCAAAAATGTTCATTGAACTCACCGCAGTACATTTTATGTTGTAAATTCCCTATGCATAGATAAATCTAATTTTATGGCAGAAACAAACCTACAGCTTCATTATTTGGAATCATTTCCCATATTATAGAGCATGTTTGATAATTCACATCAGTCAATGCCCCATTGGAGCTTACAGTCTAAATTGTTATTATACAAACACATAAACACACACACAGGTTTCTGTCAGCAGCCAATTAACCTACCAGCATGTTTTTGTATTGTGGGAAGCAGGGATGGATTGGGAACATAAAGGGCCTCAAGTAAGAGAGAACAAGTCAACTGTAGGCAAGGCCAATGTTAGAGTAGGGGACAGCACACATTTAGCCCTAATCACAAGGTGGTAAGTAAAGCCAATACAACAGGTAGGCAGAGTCACTGCAATGTCATGTGGAACCTGTCACAGTAGGTGAAGCTAAAGTAAGCAAAATATTGCACTGGTAGGATGAGCAAACAATTAGGCAGCACACCAGTAGGTGGAGGTAACACATTGGTTATGTGAGTAGTGCAGCTTAATCCAGCAGCAGGCTGTTTCCAGGACTATCAATGAAGTGATAGTAGTTGAGTAGGTGAAGTCCTTTCTGTTGTCTGGTCACTGTAATATAGATAAGTTTTACTGAATCTCATACTGAATCCCTTAGGATGTAAGCTCATATGAGCAGGGCCCCCTCCCCTCCTGTCTCCATACCTGTTCTTCCGCTCCGTCTTTACTGCATATGACTGACCGGAGTTTCTGAAGTATTGGTACTTTTTGTTCATTGTTCTGTATGGTTTCACCCTGTATAGTCTACTGTTAGTACTGTGTGCGGCGCTGCGGATACCTTGTGGCGCCTAAAAAATAAATGATAATAATATTAATAATAATAATAATAATAATAATAATAATAATATGTTGCCAATCTCCTGCTGATTCTAAATTTACCCTGGAGGTGTAAAAGAAAAAAATATATTAAATTACTTCTGCCACCTTGTACCCAAAACTTTTGGTTATCCCAACCATGGTGGTGAACATGCTCTTACCCCCAACAATAGGTTCCAACCTCTCAAAACACTGGCATCAACAAACCAACAGATTCTTTTTTAAGTTTGAATTAAACATAAATACTCCCATGAATGCATTGCAATCAAGACACTTGAGGTATTATACTGCTTTGCATAATATATTGCCCAAAACTAATGATAGATATACAATACAGAGAGCATCCTATTGACTGAAATACAATACAGAAAGCATTCCAGGTACTTATATAAAATACAGAGAGCATCCTGTGTACAATATAGACTGCATTATAGTGACAACAACAGAATACAGAAAGTTTCCTATTGACCACCATAGAATACAGAGAGCATCCCAGTGATCAATATTCAACACAGAGGGCATTTTAAAAAATAATAAACAATACAAAAAGCATCCTAGGAATTGATATACAATACAGAGAGCATCCTATTGGCCACAATACAATACAGAGAGCATCCTAGTGACCACTAAACAACACACAGAATGGCCTAGTGACCACCATACATTATAGAGTTCTGTCACAGTTCAGTATGTTGCTGACATACAGTACAGAGAACATCATAGTAACAGTCATACAGTCAGAGAGCATTGTAATGAACATATATTCAATACAGAGACATCCTGGTGACAGATATTCCATTCAAATAGCTTACTAATCTGTCTTTTTTTGTGTAGGCTTAATTTTTGTTTTATATTTGGGGGTTTGTTGGGAAAACTTAGCTTTTTATAGTGATTGCATTTTTTTCTTAATCTTTTCTATTTAAGTTTTACCAATAGCCATGTGCGTGTCCCATGCATGCTTAAATTATTTTATTGTACAAATAAATACCACAACTGCTGGGAAACTGTTCAATGTATTACAGTGTTCAACCCTCCAATTTCACAATATTTTAATCAAATTCATGGATTTCACTTTCTGAACTAATTTTTGGTAGGGTACCATATCAAATGCCTTGATAAAATATAAATGAAGCTATTGTATCCACTCTTTTCTAAAACTTTAGTTACAAGGTTAAAAACTAGAGATGGGCAGACTCGGTTCCCCCGAGATCTGAATTCATCCGAATTTAGCCTATCCAAGTACCGAGCCGAGCAGGCTCAGTACTCTCCCGCCCATTCGGATTCGAAATCGAGGCAAAACGTCATCATGACGTATTCGTATTTCTGAGCTCGGTTCTCGCGTGATTTGAAAAGCATAAATACCAGCCTCCACAGCAATCCATCACCATTTGACAGAGGGAGAAAGCAGGGTTAGGTCACACTGGCTATCTCAGCGAAGGGACAGAGCAGTAATTGGACACATTATTGTTTCTATTCAATACCATTCTAATCTTAATACCGGTTGTTACAGCAGTAAGAGGAGGATAGAGGAGGGTTTGTTCAGTTTCTGGCACTCCAAGTGCTTTTGGGGTGTCCTCCAATCTTTTGCATTAATTTTTCTGGCTGTCAAAAGTCCTATTTGTCAGCAGTGTAAAAAAATAATATTTAGCACTCCAAGTGCTTTTGGGGTGTGCCCCATTCTTTTGCATTATTTTTTCTGGCTGTCAAAAGTCCTATTTGTCAGCAGTCTAAAAAAAATTATTTAGCAGTCCAAGGGCTAGATTTACTAAGCTGCGGGTTTGAACAAGTGGGGATTTTGCCTATAGCAACCAATCAGATTATAGCTTTCATGTACTTAGTACCTTCTACAAAATGATAGCTAGAATCTGATTGGTTGCTATAGGCAACATCCCCACTTTTTCAAACCCGCAGCTTAGTAAATCTAGCCTCAAGTGCTTTTGGGGTGTTCCCCATTCTTTTGCATTAATTGTTCTGGCTGTCAAAAGTCATATTTGTCAGGGCTTGCATATCGCAGTCCACTAATCTGCCTCTAGATGTAGCTTGATGGCAGTACACTACTGAGAACCTATGGAAGGTAGCAGTGAGGTAAGCAGGTCAGATACATGAACTGGAAGGTAGAAGCAGGAATCACCAACGGAGACAAAATCTGAACACGCCGGGTCTGGTACACAATCTGACAAGTGAGAGCAGAATCAGCAGGCAATAATGTAGTCAGGACACAACGGGGTCTGATACACGATAATCGCGGAGAGCAGGAGCAACAACACTATGGAGTAACGCCAAGCAGAGAATAGTCAGGGAGCCAGGTTCGGTTAACGAGTGCAGGAGAGCAGGGATGGTCAAACAAACAAAACTGGTACACGGAGAAAGGTCATGATACAGATAAGCACAAGCCAGAAGTCAGGATACACACAAGATGCTCTGATACTTGACAAGTGTCAGAGTGAGGTTTTTATACAATGAAGATTCATTTCAAACTCAATGCCCCGGCATGTAATCATGTGACCGCCAAAACCTGGAAGCACCGACCTGATGCAAAAGCGAGCACGGCGCTGGAGTGAGGAGAGGTGAGTGTAACACTTTAGTATACTTTTGTGGGCCAAAATAAATATTATTTTTAAATAAGCAAATTATATTTGTTGTTTAAAAACTTTGTGTAACTTCTTAATTTTACTTTTCTGCTTTAATGTTTTGCTTTTTTCACTCTCTCGTAGGATGAACATTTCTTTTTCTTTCCTACAGGATCTGTTTACATTCAATAATATAAGCTTTGACGTCATTGACATATAGGATCATGTTAAAGCATTTACGATCAAAATTAACTCACTGGGATCCGAGACGGCTGCACTTCCCTAGGGCTCCGGATAACTGGCCACAGAAAGCCAAAATAGCGGCTCACAGAGAGACAGAGAGTGCTTCCCCTGCACCAAATAACGTTGTCACTGCCGCTGGAGTCTGCCTCAATCATTTGTGGAGTGGATAGCTCCGGGGTAGCTAACTATTCAACCCCCGACACTTCAGACCTCAGACCCGACATACCTCCAGCCCCTGCCGCCGACTGGAGCGCTCAAACAGGAGAGGGGACTGATCGCTGCGCCGCTGAACTGGCGCTATGACAGTGGGGTGCTCCCTGGCTCCACTTACCTGATTCAAGCAGTAGCCTGCTCCGGGATCGTGGGACCGGAAGTGCCTGTTCCACCATTGCTGCCTTCTCTTCCGGGGCGCTGGACCCAGTTCCCGACTGCAGGTACAGGGGCAAAAAAAAAACGCTGTGGAGAGGAGGAGGACACCTCAGCAGATTACACCAATCTCTGTATGAGAGTAACGAAGTGCTGGGGCAATCCTGATCTCTTCCCTGCCACACGTCTGATCTTACTGCAGAAGAGTTTGCTGACACCTAGTGGCTTGGATCCAACTGCAGGTTCCCTTGTGCAGAGCCGCTGCCACCTAGTGGTGGTTAAATAATATTACATCTGTATTACTCAAAGATTCTAAGCCTGCACCTCTGATCCTGACTATCTTTTCAATTCATTCATTTATTTACTCATTTTACCACTGAAATCAGCCCTGAAGGCACACGCAGTACATAGTATATAGTGGCCACTCATATTCAGAGGCAAAACGGTTGAATGGCTTAGGTCACAGTTTGGAGAGTAACCCGACTGCAGAGCTTCACAATAGCTATCAACACATCAGTTTCCATTAATGCAGCAGGGGGACTTGTGCTGTCATCAGATAAACCCATGGGAACCTCCCAGTGTATGATCCAGGGATACTGTAACACCAGTTGCCCGCAGTCTACAGATATAAAAAGTCTCAAAGCATTAAGAGGTTAATATCAAACAAACCTAGTTCAACTCTGTTGCTCTGAGAAGAGTGAAGATCTACCATCCTCTACTGTCTAACTCAAAACTTGTAATTGTAAGTGTTGCCCTATGCCTGATGTACAATACAGTTTCTCTGCTACTGTGTCTATACCGCTACCTAGTGGCCAGACAACGACCGCTCAGCTGAAGCGAGCCTAACACAACCAAGTGACTCTTTATCCACTTAAGCCTTAAACAACATCTTCTACTTTCCACCTCAGAGTAGACATGACCGTTTAAATAATACTTTCTGGCCCGGCCCACCCGGAGACACTCTTGTTCACATCTTTTAATCCTGCCTGGTGATCTGCTACTAACCATGCATAAAAACAGCTCCAGAGGTAAAAAGGGGACGCAGACGGGAATCCTCCAACACATGTCAAGACAAAATTCTCCCGTGCATACCACCTCTCCTCCTCCGTCTCCTCAAGCCTCAGCGGGAAACCCGACTGATTCTGCCGACGCTTTAGCCACTATTCAAGCCATGATGGTTTCACTTCAGAACACCTTCACAACTGAATTTCAAAAACTGTCGGCGGATCTCCGCGGCGAAATGGCGCAGTTGTCGAAGCGTACTGCTTCCATTGAACATAAAGTGGATTCCAACTCTAAAGTGTTGCAGGAAACAACGCAAGATATTGACTATCTGAATAGGGAGCTTTTGTTCTATAAAGAGAAATCAGAAGATCTTGAAAACAGAGAACGGCGGAATAATCTTCGGATTCGTAATATTCCGGAATCGGTGGACCACCAGCAGTTGGAACCCTATCTGATCCGTTTATTCCAAAAATTAGTTCCTGAGCTCTCAGAACAAACCATCTGCATTGAACGCGCACATAGGGCCTTGCGCCTTAAGCCTAAAGACACAGAGCCTCCCAGGGATGTGGTCCTTAAGTTCTTGTCCTTTAAAACCAAGGAAAGCATAACCACCGCAAGCAGGAACTCTCCTTATATTTTATTTGAAGATTCCAAGATTCAAATCTTCCAGGATCTGGCTCCTTCCACAATTTTGAAGCGCAGGGAAATGAAGGACGTCACAAGAACTTTACGAGAGCATGGATATAAATATAAGTGGGGTTTTCCCTTTCGTTTAATTGTAGACGTAGGTGGTCGCCAAATCACCATAAGGGACCCTACCGAAGGCAAAGACTTGCTACGTAAACTTGATTTGGGCCGTCCGGTTCCGGATCCGATCTCCAGCCAGAGATAGAATCTCTTCATTTCTTTTGGTTCCAGGTGTCCATTCTAAACGTCAGCCTGCGGGTTCGGAGGCTGGACTTCTACGGCTTCCAGGATGATGTGTCGGTTCCACAAACCAAAATCTGTCACCCTGGGCAAGTACCATTGGTCCTGATATTCTCAACTGAAAGGAACTATGTGTAGTTGTTTATGTAAAGTTTGAATTACAAATTACATTTGCTAATCTGTTCTATAGATATGTCATACTTAATATGTTGTTCATCTATTCACGCATTATCCTTGTTATTGCACGTTCCAATATGCTCAGGTATTGTCTATACTCTGTTTTTCAAATTGTTCTTTAGGAAATCTCCCTGATGTCGAGGGTCGGCCATGTCCCCTGGGCTCTCCTGTTGTTTTGCACACTGCGAGTGCTGGGGCCTGGTCGACAATATGGTCCTGTTGTATAGTCGGAGCCTGTTGGATTGCTCGCGGGACATGGCGGCCTCCTGGTGCCGTAGTATGGATGGAGACTTAAGGTCCTCTGGAATTCTGTTTTTGAATTTAAGTCTTTAAAAAAGCTTAAAATGTTTCTTCACTTACGTTATTGTTTTATCGTAACTGTTTATAAGGATTTATATTTCTGTTTACAATACGTGTTTCTGGGTGGGTTGGGTTAGGTTTCTCAACCCGGCCTCGCACCCCATATATACTGGGTCATTGGAGTGTGTGGACAGGTTAGTCCTCATAATCTCTCTATTCACATTACTCTAACTTTAGTAACTTGAAACCCAATTCCTGAGCCCGTTCGACCCGTTCTACTTGAGACGGTTCGGATTCCCACTTTTCCGTGGGCTCAACCTCAGTGGTCACCTCTTCCCCCTCACTTTGCTGGGCGAGGTGGTCGATCACTAGCTACCCTTATCCCTTCACCAATACTCCCCTTCCACACTTCCCCTCCCCTTTTCTTTCTTTTCTTTCTCTTTCTTTTTTTTTGCTACCCAAGCTTTAATTGCTCCCTCTCACTCCCCTTGACTAACTTAGTACTTTTACATAGCATCATGTCTTTGACTTTTGCTTCCATTAATGTTAAGGGGCTTAACACGCCACAAAAGAGATCGCTACTACATAGGACTGTAAAAGATTTGAAAGCTGATTTTGTATTCCTACAGGAGACTCATTTTAAACAGGGCGACCATCCCTCCTTGTCCTCCCGTAGATTCCCCACTGTGGAATATGCCTCCCTACCAGTCAAGAGATGTGGAGTTCCCATCATGATTAGAAATTCTGTGCCCTTTCAGCTTACAGCGTCTAGTCTAGACCATGAAGGCCGCTTCATTATATTGGTGGGTCAGGTAGGACATCAAACTATTACTGTGGCGAATATGTATGCCCCTAACACAGGGCAATCTAGATTCTTTAACAAATTTTTTCTTGAGCTAGGTAAAATACAGAGAGGTCTTCTCCTGATAGGCGGAGACTTTAATACTATATTGACGGAGAGTCTAGACAGGTCAGGAACACGTAATGTCCCCCCACCTTCCACCCAAACAAAAACGCTGATTAAACACATGGCTGGGGCTGGTCTGTTCGACTCTTGGAGAGCCCATAACTCCTCCTCTCGGGACTATACTTTTTATTCACATCCACACAATTCTTACTCCAGAATTGATATGATTATGGGCTGTAGTAAAGTTATTCAACTTCTCACTCGTACTGATATACTCACCAACCCGTGGTCGGATCACTCAATAGTCACGGCTTCGTTTGATCTGTTGGATAAATCTAAAAGTAACTCATCCTGGAGACTAAACGAATCTTTACTCAAGCTACCCGTGTTTAAAGAGCAGATTGAGTCTCGCCTCCAAGAATACTTTGAACTTAATCTAACGCCTGACACCCCTCTTTCCACGGTCTGGGAGGCACATAAATCAGTTATCAGAGGGGCCATTATTAAGTTTGCCTCCTTTCGTAAAAAACAACAAACCTTGAAACTAAACTCTCTTACTGCCCAGTTGCAACAGCTAGAGGGTATTCACAAACAAATTCAATCAAAATTAGTATATAAGCAAATCCTCTCCATTAGAGGTGAAATCCAATATTTGTTAGCAGAAAAGACTGAGAGGGCCCTCCGCTGGCTCAATCAAAAATTTTATGAGAAAAGTAATAAATCTGACACTATGCTAGCAAACAAATTGAAGGCAAAAAGGGCTGCTCAGGCAATAATGGCAGTAAGAGACAAAAAGGGTACGCTGAGTTACGACCCGAAAGTTATCAACGATTCTTTTTATAGCTATTACAAATCTCTATATAATCTGAATAAAGAGGGCACCCCTGCACCTCCCTCACCGTCTATTATTCAACAATTCCTAAAGACATGTAACCTTCCAAGGCTAGACAAGAACATAGCTTCCAAACTGAACGAAGACATTAGTGAGGAGGAGCTTAAGATAGCTCTTAAATCCCAAAAGACTTCCAAGGCTCCTGGTCCTGATGGATTCACCACCTCGTACTATAAAACCTTTAAGCATATTTTGTCTCCGCACTTACTTACTATTTTCAATTCTATCCTACGGGGGGAACAATTTCACAGAGACACTACACGTTCTAATATCATAGTAATACCCAAGCCTAATAAGGATCCCACACTGTGCGCTAACTATCGGCCCATCTCGTTGCTAAACGCGGACATTAAGCTATTTGCCAAAATTCTGGCGAATAGGTTGAACAATCATTTGTCGCACCTTATAGACCCAGATCAAGTTGGATTTGTCCCAAACAGACAAGCTCTAGACAATACCAGGAGAACTATAGACCTGATTTCTTACATAAATCAGACCAAATTTCCTTCTGTTGTCTTGGCGTTAGACGCAGAGAAAGCCTTTGATAGGCTCTCATGGCCATTTATGTTTCAAACCCTCCAATCCTTTGGATTCTTTGGCAATTTTCTTCAAGGTATTCAAGCCTTATATCATAGCCCATCCTCCTCGGTGTCGACAAATGGTTTGAGCTCTTCCGTGTTTGGCATCAAGAACGGGACGAGACAAGGTTGTCCTCTCTCCCCTCTTATCTATGCACTATGCATCGAACCACTTGCTGCTCGGATTCGACTGCACCCAGATGTGAGGGGGATCCAGGTCAAGAGTAGACAATATAAGATATCGTTGTTTGCAGATGATGTCCTTCTCACATTATCATCACCTCAAACTTCTCTTCCCAATTTATTCATGGAATTACAAAATTTCGGCTTTCTTTCCGGATACAAAGTAAATAACTCCAAATCAGAAGCGCTTGCGCTACATCTCTCACCTCACATAAAGAAAGTCCTAGAGCTTAATTTTGAGTTTCAGTGGCGACCCAAAGCAATCCGCTATCTGGGAGTCTATATAACAAACTCCTACGAAAATTTGTTTCAAGCTAATTTCCCCCCTTTGTTGTCTACAATAAAACGTGACCTATCGACCTGGGGTTCTCTTTACATCTCGTGGTTCGGAAGGATCAACGCCATCAAAATGAATGTCTTACCCAGACTTTTATATTTATTTCAGACCCTTCTGGTTAAAGTCCCTGACTCTTTCTTGGGCTCCATCCAATCTATTTGCGGTGAGTTTGTATGGCAGCAAACTTTGTCTAGCTAAATCTAAATATAATGGTGGCCTGGGTCTCCCCCTGTTTGACAAATATTACCAAGCTACACAATTGACTCATCTCATTTCTTGGCTCTTGCCACTGGGAACCCAGAGGTGGGTGGATATCGAATATTTGTTGTCTCCAGATATAGGAGTTCGCTTTCTACCTTGGATTCCTAGGAGTGTCAGACCAGCCTCAGTCCTTGTTACGCCCTCCATCCGTTTTACACTGGAGGTTTGGGACAAATTGAACAAAAAATATACACTAGCCCCATATCCTTCGCCTCTCACCCAGCTGTGGAGACACCCTGGTTTCCCACAGGGGTGCATCAACGCTTTTGCTTACCCTTGGAGGAATGCAGGAATAGATCGTTTTCTTCATTTGATGGGAGAGCATGCTCCACGCTCTTTCACAGACCTGAGTGAGAAACATGCACTTCCAAACAACCTTTACTTTTACTATATACAAATTAAAAGCTTTATTCAAGCCCAGACTCATTCATCTAGGTTGCGGTTGCCAACACCCTTTGAGAGGCACTATATTTATAGCCCGGGTCGCCGTGGCTATATATCGATCCTGTATAGTTCCCTCGTGTCCTCCTCATCTCCTCCTAAGGAACCGTTTGAGCAGGCTTGGGAACAGGATCTCGGAGTGACCCTAGACGAGGAGAGATGGTCGCTCATTCGTGAAAAAATCTAAAGGTCATCTATTAATACAGCTATCCGTGAAAACTCATACAAGGTCTACACCAGATGGTATATGGTCCCTGAGAGGCTCCATGCTATCTTTCCCCAAACCTCAAATTTATGTTGGCGTGATTGCGGGGCGGTGGGCTCTTTTCTCCATGTTTGGTGGGATTGCCCTCTGGTGGCTAAATTCTGGGACGATGTTATATCTCTGGTCCGACAGGTCACCTCAATTAACGTGCCTAAGAATCCACTCTCGGTGCTCCTTTACCAACCTATCAAGGGCATTACTAAGACATCAGATAAGCTGATCCGACACATTTATAATGCAGCTAAGTTACAAATAGCTAGTGAATGGAAGAAGGCCTCACAACCTTCTAAAGAGGGAGTTATGAAAAGAACTTGGCACACGGCATCCATGGAATATATGACTAGTCTCCTCCGTGACAAGGTCCCCACGTTCCACAAAATATGGGATCCTTGGTATAGCTTTAACAACAGCACTATGCCAGGCCTCTCATAAGCCTAAGCTGCTTCTCCCTCTTCTTCTCTCCTCAATCTCGGTAACTCTCTTTCTCCTATTCTCCTCGTGCTCCCTCTATCCACCTCTCCCCCTCTGTCCCTCCCCCCTTCCTCCCCTCCCCTCGTACCTCCCCAAAAAAATAAAAAATCACAGCAGTATGTTCTATTCACTAGATAAGTACAATGGTATAAGTTGCACCTCTGCTATTGGGGGAAAAAAAATTCTATCTCAATTGTCTACTTCGCAGATTTTTAACTCCTTCCTAGAATGCTCCTTGATGAGAAAGATGTATTTTTATTTTGTCTGTTACTTTCTTCTGCATTTCTCATTTTTCTTATCTGGTGTCCTTATATCTAGTAATAATGATACCTGGACAAGATGTATGATTTGTACTGTTGTGCTGTATACATGTATCTGCTGTTATAAATAAAAAGTTAAAAAAAAAAAAAGTATGCATTTACATATTCTAATACAGCAGGAACAGTGAGAGTTCTCTAGTCGAATGAGACTCAGAGGTTCTCCTTGTTACATGGAGACATCTCTGATGACATTGCCAGACTATCTCTATGACGCTTTCGAGTGCCTGTAAATACTGTTTTATATTAGGTAGTTGTATGCAACTATGTACCTGCAGCAGATGCAATAACAAAGATCTATGTTCGGCGGTCATTAAGAATCTGTCTGAGGAGAAGTAGATCTACATACCATGGTCAGCAAGTGGTTAATAATATAAGTCCTTTAGTAAAAAGAAAAATACAATTTTCAGTGCTCCTATAAATGTTTTAAAAAAATCAACAACAAGTATTTTGAAATGTAAAGTAGGATATGGACTTTTAATTCTGGTAATGGATTTTGGACTATATTGACTAAGCCTGTCCATAATGTGTGAAACTACTGTAGTTAAATATGCATAGAAATAATATACATATTTTAATTAGGTTATTAGGTCCATGCAATGGATGCCATGTCATGAATCAATGTCCCCAACTGTTGTCGGAATAGAATTAGCCTCTCGATGATGATGGTTATAAACTGTACAGGTGCTTATGTGTCTGTTAAACTGTATATGCTGGAAATTCTGTTTTAACATTGTGGTTTTAGGTCAGAGCAATAAAGCATTAACTGAAATGAAAAATAAGCAAACACTATATTATGAATAGGGGAAGAACTAACTTTGTTCATCCAGAATAAATTTGTCATACAACAAATTTGCTTGTGTCTAATAGAAAGTGATATTTATGTAATTGAAATTTGACTGTGGGAGTATAAGGATTTGTTACTAAATTTGTTACTAAAGTGCCACACTTCCCTCATCATCCTGAAGCACAGTGAGATTTTAGGCAGAAGCACTGTCAGAATGTCAAAGGTAAGAAAGAGAAGACATGTATATCCACACATCACTACTTCCTCGTTACTACAGAAAAGCCATGTCAGCAGATGTGACATCACTATGTAACATCATTTCTGGAAAAAAGAAAGAAGTTATTCATTTGTCTACCATGACAAAGTGAGCTCAGATCGATACCTACACTAACAATTTATATTTATAGCAATAAAATTACCTCTTTTTGTGGATATTGCAAACATAATTAATATTTTATTATTATCGTAGATTTGTAAGGCACCACAGTGCTCCACAGCACCGTACAGCAAGGAAAACTGTACATACATAAAATAGGGACGTACAGGGTAGACAAAATAAATGCAGGCATGAAAACAAAGGGTATGAAGGACCCTGTTCATTAGATAGCATATATTCTAAAAGGAAGAGGGCACAGCTGAAACTTAAAGAGTAAATGTGTTGCAGAATGATGATTGGGATAGTTGTGAGGATGCATGCGTGTGAATAGAGTTATCGAGGATAAGGTCACCTCTAAAAATGAGATGAGTTTTCAAAAAGCATCTAAAGATTTAAAGGCTCTGAGAAAGTCTGATTGAGGATGGTAGGGAATTCCATAAGTGGGGAGCAGCACGGGAGACGTCTTGTAGGCGGGAATGAGAGATGGATACCAGAGATGAGACAAGGTGCAGATTAGAGGTAGATCTAAGAGGGCAGAAGGGAGAGTATTTTGATATTAGATTTGAGATGTATGCAGGGGTAGTGTTGTTGAAAGCTTTGTAGATAAGAGTGAGCAATTTGAATTTGGAGGACACAGGGAGCCAGTGTAGGAATTGCAAACTGGTGCAGCAGATGTGGAGCAGTGAGAGAGGAAGATCAGTTGGCAATGTTTTTAAGATGGAGTCGACTGGACTGGGAGAGAATCTGGATGTGAGGAATAAAGCAAAATGGTGAAGTCAAGTGTGACACCAAGGCAGCTTGCTTGGGAGACTGAGGAAATTGTGGTGTTATTGACAGTGAGGGAGATTTGAGGGCAGGTGTTGACTCTGGCAGGAGGGAAGACAATAAGTTCTGTTTTGAACATGTTGAGCTTTAGGTAGCCTTGGGATATCCATGTGGAGATAGCAGTAAGACAGTTGGTTACACAAGATAGTACAGAAGGACAGCGGTCAGGGAAAGACATAAAGATTTGGGTGTCATCAGTGTAGAGGAGGTATTGGATGCCGAATGAGCAAAAAAGGCCAAGAACAGAGCCTTGTGGGACCTCAACAGATAGTGGGAATGTTGGGGAGGATGTGCCAGAGGTAGAAACATTAAAGAAGCTGTTCGATCGGTATAAAGTGAACAAAGAAAGAACTGTGTCACGAAGGCCAATAGAATGGAGGATGTGTAGGAGAAGAGGGTGATCAACAGTATCAAAAGCAGCAGAGAGGTCCAGGAGGATGAGTATGAAGAAATTACCATTAGATTTTGAAGTAAGTAGATCATTGGTCACTTTTGTAAGAACAGTTTCAGTGGAATGTTGGGGGCGGAAGTCTGATAGCAGAGAGTCAAGAATGGAATGAAAGGAGAGAAAGTGAGACAGGTGCTTGTACACTAATCGCTCAAGAAGTTTGGAGGCAAAGCAGAGGAGAGAAAAATGGCTGTAGTTGGTGACAGCGGCTGGATCGAGGGATAGTTTCTTTAAAATAGGTGAAATGAGCACATGTTTAAAGTAGGATGGAAATGTGCCAGTGGAGAGAGACAGGTTGAAGAGGTGAGTTAGAGGTCGGCATGCAGTGAAGGAGAGGGAGTGGAGTAGTTGAGAGGGAATAGGGTTGAGTGGACAGGTTCTAAGGTTAGATGATAAAATGAGTGCAGAAACTTTGACTTCAGTTACTGGAGATAACAAATTAAAAGTGGATTGGGGAGTGTGTAGGTAAATGTGGGTGGAGTGTGTGTAATTTGGCATGAGGAAATATGGTATAAATTTTGTTTTTGAAATATGTGGCAGAATCATGGGTAGTGAGGGAGGAAGGAGGAGGAGGTGCAGGTGGGCAGAGAAGTGAGTTGAATAATGCAAAGAGGCAATGTGATTTAGAAGACTGGGTGCATATTAGAGATATGAAGAATGTTTGCTTGGCAATTGAAAGGGAAGTGCTGCAAGATGAAAGGGTGAATTTATAGAGAAGGAAATCGGGATAGGAACAAGATATCCCCCAGTTGCAATCTGCCAATGGAAATAATACTGGCATAAACTAGGCTATATGCTGCTCTATTTTAAAGCACCTATGGATAGATGAGTGAATGCTGGGCCAAAGTGAAGGAAGTCGCAATTTTCAAAATAATACACAAAGACAGGAGATTTTTTCACACATCCTAATTTACAATATATATGACAAGGTAATAAACCGCCAAGACTGACAAAAAACTAATCAGCACTTTAATGGGACACTAACTTCAAAAATGTTATATGCTTAATTTTGTCTAGCACAAAGAAAGCTATATACTAGACATAGTGTTATGATAACTCCCTGTACAGACTATGAGCAAATTGACAGAGTTGTATCTGGCGACTGGTATCTGTACCTTTCTGGACACCCTTGAGCTATTGTATTTTGAGAGGATTATTATACGCCAATTAGCTTGACAAAAGAGCTCTGGCAGGAGATAAAGGGATTGCAGGCAAGTGAAAGTAATGAATGGAACTGTTCTACCTAATGGTGAGTTCTGCATTTAAATTTACTAGGACCATCATAGAAACTAGGTTGTAATACTAACACAATTTTTTACATTTGTATTTTAATATTAGACAAATACAGTGGTAAAGTAATGGGGTTAGATTCCATTTAATTAATTAGTTTGCACATGAATATGATTATTTGTTATTGAAGTATAAAGAATGTTTCAGAATAAACATGGTAGAAGGAATGTGAACCGATAAATACCTAACAACAATTGTATGCTAACTGTCCTTCATTTTTTCATTTTAGTTTTATTATTGCTTACAGCTAACATCACTCTATGGTGCCTTAGAATTAATAAATCATCAAACTTGAACTTGTCAAGGTCATTTTATTTGTATGCATATTGTAATACTGGGGAAATTTAAAAAGTATGGTTATTTTTTTATTGTGATCCTATTTTTTTTATTCTAAAGTATATAAGTAAGGCATAAATATATATCTAGACATAACATTAGAAAGACATTTTTAGATTCTAATACAGAGAGGGAGGACTTTTTTTACATGTTTTAAAAAACAACATTGTAATTTACAGCCACCATGAAGACTGTTCCTTTTTTGCTCTGACTTACACTGAACAAATAGGACCTGTATACATAAGTACAATTTTCTCAACAACTTGTCATATATGTGTTCACCTCTATCTGCTGTATTATATTAAGATACATATTAGAGTTATCTTTGTTGTTTTTGTTTTTTGTTGTTGCTCTCAACATCATTGGGATAATAGAGACAAATACGTATTTGAGAACCTGTTGGAAGTTAAGTATTTATGTACCTGAGTAATTTAGTATCAAATGGGGGTCTGTTTACTCTGGGTAATATTTTCTTTGTTTACGTTTTGCAGTGCAGGGCATGGTGGCAAGGCAAGCTAAGGGTTTATGGTGAAGTTCTACATGTACCTCAAGACTGACCGTGTTTCCATATGAACAGAATTGCAAAACAGTTAGATGTTGGTGCAACTGCCGATATGCCTTTTAGGAGGCATATCTTTTGCAGGTGCTGGAGGGCTGGAGAAACGATGCACAATAACGATTATGCCTACAACTAACACTATCTAGCCTCCTTTGATTCATTACTATTGCGACCTTATTAGATCAATTCACAGCCACCTATTCACATTACTTAGTGTTATTTCCAGGTGTACTAATTTAGGTAACAAGATTACCATTCTATTTTTTTAAACGTCAAATGGCGGATGTTTCTTTTTGTTTATTTTTTTAAATTACATTTTAAATTGAGAATGTGGCTTTCACAGCTAACAACACTATTTTCTCTTGCGGATACGATTTTTCTTTACATTATAGTACTTACGTCTGACTAGGGTAATTCGTGTGTATGAATTGTGTACTATGACTTTCGCATTTACAAATAACACTGCAAACACACTATTCTGTCTTGTGAAAATCACACCTTTATAATTTACCAGTAAAACTTGTTTTTACAGTGAGATATTTTGGAGAAAATGAACAGTGCTACACATGTACTGCATCACGTAAGATATTTCTATGCGGTTCAATATTAAGTAGAAGTATTAAGGGGGAATTAAATTGACATTGTTGTTCATAAAAAGAACCCGTCCCGCACACTATTACCGTTACTATGGTAATAGTGTGCATTATTATCGTTGGCACAGTGATTTTTGCTCGTAGCTCTGTGAGCCGTGAGCAAAAATGTGTTAAAATTACCATACTAACAGTAATAGTGCACGGACCGCGTTATTCTCATGTGCAACATGGTTAATTGAATTCCTCACTTAGAGAGTAAAGTGCTCTTATTCAATTTAATCTTCTCTATATCAGGTTACTTCAAATGGAATCATGGTGTTTTTTCAGCCACATGTATCATATATGCTACTGGGATGTCATACATATGTCTTAACTGTTTAATATACTTGCTCACAAAAACATTACACAATATAAACAATGATGAGTGTGAAGGGTTTTTCAACATAAGTTCCTTCAATAAACTTAGATTATGTTCTTTTTTATAATTTGTCATGCACAATTTATATATATAAAATAATTCCACTGTTGTTTGTGTCCTAGTTGCATTATTTGTTCTCAATCCCAATCTACATTCAGTAGTGGTGCCAGAAGTGTCAGCAATAGCAGCAGTGAAGGTACAGGAACTGCATCTACAGAACATGCATAAGTCTCTTTGGGATGCCAGACAGAGAAGTTGGTTCAGACTCCTACCTCAGTTCACCATGGAAACTCTGAATAGTGTGCAGAGTGACCTTGAGTCTCTGCTAACATAGACACAGCAATACCAGCGCTGACTAAATTATTGACTGTGTAACATTTCTGTAACATGTCATATATTGCTTTTGGTCAGGCACTAAAGCAGGTCATATAGCATTCCTGCCACACATCAACCAGTTTATTAATTTGCTTTTGGATGATTAAATTAGAAATTTTACATTGCTAATTTTCTGGGAACATTATATGCAACACATGTAACCTAAGTTCCGCTGGTAAAAAATTAATTAGGCTATTAGGTAAGTGTATATTCTAATAACTCTACATATTACACTGTAACATTATTGTTCATGTCATATCTTTATGTTGTAAGCTCTAATTAGGACTTATATGCATTAATGTGTTTAGAGCCTCATTGCTGCAACATTGTTCCCTTTATCACAGAAAAAGAGAAAAAAACAATGTCACCAGTTGTCCCTGCACACAGAAGCACAGATAATGGAAGCATTTATTGAATGTGTCCAATAAATTTAGGACTTCAAAATTTGCAAAAGCTAAATGTAGTAACTTAACACTGTGTGCATTTTTTTAATGCTACTCTACCAACAAATATTACTTCAACATTATAGATGTTGCCTACTAAATATTTTTACCTCTTTAGCCCAACATGTTGTAGTCCGGTACAAATATTGCACACAATAGTCAATAATTTATTTAATTATAAGAGAAAAAAATGTGTGACACTTCCAAAAGCAGCACATTACAAAGATTGTAAGTTGTCAGAATTATGATTGGATGTAACAACACATTGGTAATTTGTATTAAAATGTGTTTGTTTCTCTTGTAGGAGACAATGCTTACCCTCGAGCTCCTCATTCTTATATTACACCCAGCTATAGAGCAATAAATGGTATACAAATCACCTCATACCTCCACCAGATCAATCAAAGAATGACCATTTGTACTGCTCAGAGCCTGTTTTTGGTGCCTTGACTAGTTTGAAGATGCACTTATATATGTACCGAAATTTGTGTGTAAAATGTATTTCAACTTTATTCTTTATTTTAAATTATTGAACAAGGAAAACAAATTAACACCATACCAATAGGTTACAATTTTAGAAAGGCAAGTTATCATGATAACCATTACATGAATTAAACAATGGTACAAATTTTAATTTTTTTCATTGAAGAAATATTGGAAATCAAACAAACAAGTCAAAGAGGGGGTAGGATTAAGGGCACATAGAAGAGGTCAAGGCAAGAGAGTACAAAGAGAGAGAAGAGGGTGAATTGAGTGAACATGGTGGTACAGTGTGGAGTACATGTTCAGATGAAAACAGACAGAACGTATCTGGGAAGAATAGAGACAGAACATGTGCCATAACCAAAGTGGACTGAGCTTAAGAAGTAAATTATGATTTATATGTTGGGTATCTTTAAATTCTAGTCATGGGAACCAGGTGGCAGAAAACTCCTGGAATTTATCTACCGCTGTCAAGGTAAATTTGTCAATATGCATCAAGTTTGGTGTAGTCCCACCATATATGCAGGAATGACTCCACATTTGAATTGCACCTCCAGCAGCAAGAAGAGACTTCAGGAGAGAATTTATGTAGTTGGTTAGGAGTCATATACCATCATGATAAATTTTAAATTAAGTCTCCACAACTGAGAGACTGAGTGAACAAGCATGGGTAATCTGAAATATTTCCAGCCACTCATTATCAGTTAAGAGTATAGATAGGTCTCTATTCGAAGCATTGAAAAACCTTGGCATGGAGTGAGATATATCATTCAAAAGTAACTTATAGAGAATAGTTATGGAATACTTCAGGACAAGAGCTGTCATACATAGTAAGTGTGCAACATAATTGATATGTGTGGCATTTTTCATCGCAGTGGCATTCTGAATGAAGAAACTATAAAGGTGGAGGTGGAAATTTTGTTGGAGAAACCAGTTGCCCATGGAAGAAGGCCAAAGGATGATATTTTATGTTATCCAACAATACTTCAGTTATAAGTTTACCATAATATTGCATAGATGGAAATGTAAACGCTATATGGGTGTGATTGCCATCTTATAACAAATACATATTCTTGCTGAACTTTGAAACCTTGGTGAAATATGTTGCAGTGTATATTGCTTATAGTTGTATGCTGCATAAAATACATATCAGCTTTGTTACTTTAACGTTTAATTGGATGAGAAGATGTCACTCTCAACACTTTTCAGTGAGACCACAAATTTGGTCCTCTGCAGAATAACCTTAATAAAATATGGTTTAAATAATTCACATTTTATTGCTATTTAAAAAATGGAAGTAGATATTTGTTATTTATAGCAAAAACATTTTTAGAGAAAACAGAAAGCACAAAAAAGTAGGGGACCACTTCGTTGGTGACCCAGTAGGCACATGTTATCTCCTAGTATTTTTTTTTATGCTCCTGAGATTTGGGTAGTTGCTTCTGCTGTTGGACAATTTATTGAAGCTGTAGTGCAATTTGCTCCTGCTCCAGGACAATTTGTTGCCTCTGCAGGGCTGTCAGGATTGTGGACAGGAACTGGGACAGAAACAGTAGAAAACTCAGGAGATCCTCTGATTCCCAGCATGTTTAGACTATAAACTTGGTTTCTTTGAAAAAATCTGGCTCAGGTGCTGGACATTCATTAGCATTTTGAGGTCTGGACCTATTATCTGTTTTGAATTGGTTTACTACCCTGGTGTCAAGCTAAGTATTATTCTAGTCTTCCCCTATTTTGAAACTGATAATTCAAAGATGGCTCAGTCTTTCACCTATATCGACCTCAGCTTGTTTAACATTTACTATTGAATAACACCTGCACTGAGCGCAGTTTGTTTTATGAGAGCCAGCTGCCCACTGTGACTTCAATTTGTGTCAGTTACTCTGGTTGCCATTTGCATTGACTTAGAGTTACACTTGCATGCTGCACTCACTGACTACAGTTTGTTACAGGATTGTTGGCAGTTGCACTGACTTTGGATTGTTACAGAGTTCCTGCTTATAGGTTAATTATTTGGACAGTG
Source organism: Mixophyes fleayi (assembly GCF_038048845.1). Lineage (NCBI taxonomy): Eukaryota > Metazoa > Chordata > Amphibia > Anura > Limnodynastidae > Mixophyes > Mixophyes fleayi. The sequence goes on from NC_134402.1 coordinate 119,022,213, forward strand.
AATTATGTTACAAGGGCAATTTGCTTCTGCTGCAGGGCAAGTTGAAGATCTCAGATGTTTCTTCATGTGGCCATGTCTGGGTGTAGCTCCTTAAACAGTTAGTCAAAGTAGGGAGTTTAGGATGGAGTTGATATTCTTGGTAGTGGTTGGGGTTCCTTTATGTTCTGGCTTGGTGTCTCCAACCTTTCCTCACTTACTTAAGAGTCATCATCTATTGAAATGAGAGACAATGAGACAGTCTCAAGTCCACTGTTTTTTTGTACCTTTTCACTTACTACATATTTGATAATAAAGGTTTTACGTTTTTTCTCACAAAGCCACCACAACATTAGGCAATGACTTACACTGTTTAAAAACAGCAAAGCACATAAAACATAGAGGTCAAAAGAACACAATAAATTAACAAGCAAAGATAGAATCTTCAACATTCCTAATGTTTAATTATATTATTAACAATTAATAATATATAACACATAGGACATCATTGCTGCGAAAGCTAACCCAACTAGAGTTATCTGTAGCCTATAGCCTGGTGTGTCCTCAATAGCAAAGGCTAGCTGTTTTAAAAACTAGAAAATGTGAGCCTTGGTAAAGCCTTTTTTCTTGTTTTGTTTGTTGATTTACATTCTATAAACAAAATGTGTTAAAACAAACTAGTAGAGACTAGGATCATATCTCTGATGAAGTTGCCCGCTGGCAATGAAACACTTAAGAGTGGTTACACATGATTCTTTGTGATCGGGTACTCAAAATGCTATTTAAGTGTCTGGATATTTAAGGAATCGTTACAGCCTTATCAACATCTACGTGAGGTCTTAGATTGATTATATCGCTACACTAGTAGCTAATCTAGGATCCCTGACAAATGCTGCGGAGTTATATCAACAGAGCTTGAGGAGGAATAGAAACTAACATCGCTATTTGGGGACTGTCATATGATTTTTGGTAAGCGCTACGGTGCTCTATAACAGAACCTGTGGAGAAATAGGAACTCAATCAGGGCACATGTCTCAGGAGGAACTCCTTTTGGCAATCCTGGCCAGCAAGTACAGACAGAGTAACTGAGAAGGCACAGATCGGATGATCTACTGTTTATTCCAGGAATCTGGTAAGAGAGTGCTTTCAACTAGACATGCTCACTGACTCCCATGAAGTGGTTTTGGTTTTGGATCTGGATTAGCTTCGTGTTTTGGTTTTAGTTTTGGCAAAACCACCCTCATGTGTTTTGGTTTTGGTTTTGGATCCGTATTTTTTTAGACAAATTGCTAAAATATGCTTAAATCACATAATTTTGCTCTTTTTTTGATCCTACATTTTTATTAACCTCACTAACACTAATTTAAAGTCATTTGCAGTCAATTTTGACCACCTCACAGGTCACAATATTGTTTTCATACACTTTCAAACAAAGATTGCAGCATTTCTTATCAGTGGTAAGAAAACCTCTTAAGTGTGCAATTATTTTTACACAAATCCTGACAACAGTTGTCTAGCAATTTGTAGCGTTTGTAAAGCCACACTCAGTAGAAGTAGGGACCTTAACCATCAAGGATCCTTATCCATGTTACGGCATTTGAAGCGAGTTCATGGGAAACTGTTGGGAAAATCAGAAACTTATGTTAAAAAAAATAACAACAAGAAGTCTAGCATCATCTACCTCCCTTCTCTCATCTAGATCCCAGCACCTGCAATCTATACCCCCAACACCTTCATCATCAATATCCTCACAAGTTATGGGAGTTAGTCCTGCATCCAAGTTGCTAAGGCTAGATGACTCCTCCACTAACCAGGATGCCTCTGAAGAATTATTGAGCATTAGTCCCGCTGCTGCTGCTTTTGGTCGATCTTCAGCCCAGAAGAAGACTACTAGTAGTTTACAACAAGTAAGAAAGCTATTACCCAGTCGCAAAGCGGATCACAGACGCCATGGGTACTATGCTAGTATTAGATCTGTGTCCAATATCCACTAGTATTAATGCAGCTGGTTTTAGACAGTTACTTGAGGTCTTCTGTCCCTATTACCTAAATCCATCACAACACCATTTTACTAGAAAAGCTAATCCTCACCTCTACCAGAAAGTTCATAAAAATGTAATTATTGGGCTACAAAATGCCATTCTACCCACTGTACACTTAACCACAGATATGGGGACAATCGAAACTGAGCAAACTAAAGATTATATGACTGTGACAGCCCACTGGGTTGATAATTCACCTTCACCAGCAGGAACAGCAGCAGCATGTGCCCAAGTACGTCACATTTTTCAGAAGTAGGCTACTCTGTGCATCAGTGGCTTCACTAAGAGGCATACAGCTGACAATCTGTTACAAAAAGTAAGGGATGTCATTGATACATGACTAATCCTGCTTGGACTCTCCTAAGAATATGTGATTTCTGATAACGCCACCAATATTGTTAGAGCATTACAGCGGGGGGAATTCCATCACATTTCCTGCTTTGCTCACACAATCAACTTGGTGTTCCAGAACTTTTTAAAAAATAACAATGACATGCAGGAGATGCTGTTTGTGTCCTGAAAAATTTAGGGTTATTTTCAGGATTCTGCAACAGCATGTAGGAGAATGCAACAGATGCAAGAAGACTAAAATTTGAGGGGAATATACTTTAGTCCAGCAAAGTAGTCACCTGTGAAGAGAGTGCAGACACGATTTGCTTGAGTCAAGTGATTGCCTTAATTATACTTTTTGAGAAGCAGCTAGAGAAATTGAAGGACGAAATTAAACTAAGCAAATCTGCTAACTATATTGTAATTGTAGATCTAGGACTTAATTCGCTTCGCCAGGATCCAAGAGCTATCGACATGTTGTAATGACGTGTCCTCCTTCAATTTCTCTGGCAACTGCTTCTCGGAAAAAACTTAGCTTTCCCAAGACACCCAGTGGAGATGCAGATAAGTCAGCACAAAATTTTCACATATGCTCTGCTCTAGAAGAATTGCCCAAAAATCGTGACAGCTCTGCCATAAAATGAACTACAAATTCCATGAGGATGGCCATTATCGACAATTACATCAAAGTACACAGACTTCTGTGATGGTGGATTCCAGAGGGGATGAATTAGTATTGTTTGAGGAAGATGTAACCAATGATGTGGGTGAATATGATGACAGTGTACATTGCATGTGCTGAAATCTAGCTAAGAGAAGGGAGCTTGATGCTTGTATTAAAGTAATTCTATCGTTTTCAAATAAGCATTGCATTGGCGATCGTATTGTGTTTCCAAGGCACAAAGTAATTTATTTTAGCAGATGTAAAAAGTTAACAGTTCAATACATGATTATAATATAATACAGTACAGTACAGCCAATACCAAAAGATACATACATACCGCTGCACTCCCATGGGCACCAGTGAACAATAGTTCACCCTTGAATACTGTGGTCAGAGAATGACAGAAGCTACTGGGAGCGCAGCTATGATATATATACATTCAGTGCTACAGAGTGAACAATGCAGATGACGTGGCTTGCTTCTATAAGTCCAGACTTCGGGTGGGTCCAGGGTAAACAGGTCATAGCCTAGTTCAAACTAAAGAATCCAAAGGTGGGGGTCATCTCTCCAGGGGATGTGCTCCTTTGTTCCTGCCAAGACTCCAGTTACAACTAGTCTATTAGCATTTTATAGTCAGCATCATATTAAAGATTTATTCCCTAACATTAATAACTAGAGTATGCAATGTGCGATCTCTTCGCCGAATGCACCGGACAGCTGCTGATGTAAAGGGGATTAATATGATATCAGACATGACACATTTCCTTTAACCTGGACCTTAAATAACACTGAGGTGTACATATAATCATAATATATAAACTAATAATAAACTAAATGCTTTCTGCTCATAAATCACTGTAGAATAGATTCAATATGAATATGAATTATATAAATAACTAAATGTTGTAATGCGAGTGTGTACGTGCGTATTTTACAATGCGATCGCAGTATGCCACGTGTAGCGTGGCATACTGAGTGCAATTGACCAATAAAACAATATTAACCAATATACTTTTGTTCATCCAATTATACGACTTCGACAGTTGTATGCCTGGTAATATTTTGGGTAGCATGGTATCTTGGCAATTTTATGTTTTTCTACAGTAAACTTTCACCTTTATTTTAGAGAGGTTTTCTTTTCTTTAAAAAGGTACAAGCTTTTTATTTTCATTTTTGTTTCCTAGACTTAAAACCACTATGCACTTGAATATAGACTTTAGCACATCAGGCAGAGGGATTAGAATCATCATGACTGAGACTGGAGAGTGACAACAACAATGTCACCCCTCCTGTTTCTGTATGAGCTGTGGCACAATACAATGTCACTGGAGAGTTTGAAGAACACTGACAGCTCTATTATTACAATTTCTGTTTCAGCACTGATCCCTGCCACCTCTCCTGTTTCTGAGTGAGCTATGGTACAGTAAAATGTAACTGCAGATTTAGACCAAGCCAGCCAGCCCTATAATTTCTATTTCAGCAATGACTCTTAGCAATGGAGCACTCCTCTTTGTTACCTATATAACGCAGTAGAATTTGATGAAAATTCAGAAGACAAGCCTGCTAGCCTTCCTAATTGTATTTCAGCAATGGAGCACTCCTCTTTGTCTGTTACCTATATAACACTTCTGAATTTGCCTGCAAATTCAGAAGTAAAGCCTGCAAGGACTAGTATTTGCATTTCAGCAATGAGAATAAGCAAAGCAGCTCTCCTTTTTGTGTTACCTATATAACACACTTTTTGAGTCAGAATGACAAGGTCTTGCATCATCATGACTGACCTTGCAAGAAAATGCCCCACTGAAAGTTGCAGAACTAGCACTCATAGAGAAAGGTGAAGGCCTGATTCTTTCTTTGCCACTGCGTGTGTAGAATGGCATGTTGGCAATTTTATTTTTTTCGCCACTTAACTATGCCTTGATTACAGGTGTTTTTTTCTTGACCAAGGTAAAAGGTGTTTTTTTATATTTTTGTTTGCCGGACGTAAAAACACTATGTACTTTTACATAGACTTTACCAGATGACGTACAGGGATTACTATCATAATGACTGGTGGCAGCAGCTGCTTGGTGCTCCTGCTCTTCTGTGTACTTCTGTGAATCCATTTTGATAACACTGTACACTTTTTGTGCAAATGCAGAAGAAAAGTCTGCAAGGACTAGTATATTTATATTTCAGCAATGACAATTACCAATGGAGCTCTTGTCTTTGGGTGTATAAAACACCTTACACTTTTTGGTGCAAATTCAGAAGAAAAGCCTGCAAGGACTAGTATATTTGTATTTCAGCAATGACAATTACCAATGGAACTCTTGTCTTTAGGTGTATATAACATCCTACACACTTTTTGGTGCAAATTCAGAAGAAAAGCCAGTAAGGACTTGTATATTTATATTTCAGCAATGCCAATTACCAATAGAGCTCTTGTCTTTGGGTGTATATAACACCTTACACTTTTTGGTGCAATTCAGAAGAAAAGCCTGCAAGGACTAGTATATTTGTATTTCAGCAATGACAATTTGCAATGGAGCTCTTGTCTTTGGGAATATATAAACACCCTACACTTTTTGGTGCATATTCAGAAAAAAAGCCTGCAAGGACTTGTATATTTGTATTTCAGCAATGACAATTAGCAATGGAGTTTTTTTTAACACTGCTACCACCCTTCTCTTTAAATTCTGCAAGTTTGCCTGCCCAACTGCTCTACACTCTATCCTACCCCTTCTGTATCCCTCTCTCAATTGCGCTAGGTCGCAGTGGAGGGCGGTATTTATAGATTAAAAAACTCGCGAGACCCGAGATCCGGCGACGTCACAATGACGTTTTGCCTCGTTTTGGAATCCGAAAGAACGCAAAAGTACCGAGCCGACTCGGCTCGGTACTCGGATCCCATAAATTCGGGTGTATTCAGTTTCAGAGGAACCGAGCCTGAGCATCTCTAGTTTTGATGTCTGCATTTGTTCTGTCTGCCTTGTATGTCATTGTTTTATGTATGTCCTATTTTCCCGGTCCTAGTACGGTGCTGTGGAGCACTGTGGCACCTTACAAATCTGCGAAAATAATAATAATAATAATAATAATAATAATAATAATAATAACAATGATGATTAAATGAGTTGGGCAGAGTATCAACACCGGGATCTAGGGCCGGACTGGCCATCTGGCACTTCTGGCAAATGCCAGAAGGTCCGATGGCTATATGGGCCGGCCCGACTCCTGTCTTCATGGTAGCTGGTTCCTCCCCGGGAACCAGCTACCTCTGTTGCGCTCCCTCCCCGTTGCACTTACAAGCAATCAGTTTCCAGGTTTTTTTTTTCTGAATGGGGGTCGCGGGTGTGCCGTGATTTTCGGGGTAGGGGGGGTCGCGGGGGTGCTGCGATTTTCGGGGGAGGGGGGCTACGGGGGTGCCACGATTTTCACGGGGGGGGGGGTCGCGGGGGTGCCGCGAGTTGCGCTCGGGGATCACCAGTGTGAGAGAGCCAGGGGGTAGGGGCTGCTGGGGGAGTGGGTGAGAGAGCAAGGGGGTCCTGGGAGAGGGGGTGAAAGCCAAAGGGGAAGGGGGTGCTGGGAGAGGGGGTGACAGATCCAAAGGGGAAGGGGGTGCTGGGAGAGGGGATGAGATCCAAAGGGGAAGGGGGTGCTGGGAGAGGGGATGAGAGATCCAAAGGGGAAGGGGTTGCTGGGAAAGGGGATGAGAGATCCAAAGGGGAAGGGGTTGCTGGGAGAGGGGATGAGAGATCCAAAGGGGATGGGGTTGCTGAGAGAGGGGATGAGAGATCCAAAGGGGAAGGGGTTGCTGGGAGAGGGGATGAGAGATCCAAAGGGGAAGGGGTTGCTGGGAGAGTGGATGAGAGATCCAAAGGGGAAGGGGTTGCTGGGAGAGGGGATAAGAGATCCAAAGGGGAAGGGGTTGCTGGGAGAGGGGATGAGAGATCCAAAGGGGAAGGGGGTGCTGGGAGAGGGGATGAGAGATCCGAATGGGGTGCTGGGAGAGGGGGTGAGAGAGCAAGGGGGTGCTGGGAGAGGGGGTGAGAGAGCCAGGGGGTGCTGGGAGAGGGGATGAGAGATCCAAAGGGGAAGGGGGTGCTGGAAAAGGGGATGAGAGATCCGAAGGGGGTGCTGGGAGAGGGGATGAGAGTGCCGAAGGGCGTGCTGGGAGAGGGGATGAGAGAGCCAAAGGGGAAGGGGGTGCTAGAAGAGGGGATGAGAGATCCAAAGGGGAAGGGGTTGCTGAGAGAGGGCATGAGAGATCCAAAGGGGAAGGGGTTGCTGGGAGAGGGGATGAGAGATCCAAAGGGGAAGGGGTTGCTGGGAGAGTGGATGAGAGATCCAAAGAGGAAGGGGTTGCTGGGAGAGGGGATGAGAGATCCAAAGGGGAAGGGGGTGCTGGGAGAGGGGGTGAGAGATCCGAATGGGGTGCTGGGAGAGGGGGTGAGAGAGCAAGGGGGTGCTGGGAGAGGGGGTGAAAGCCAAAGGGGAAGGGGTGCTGGGAAAGGGGGTGAGAGAGCCAGGGGGTTCTGGGAGAGGGGATGAGAGATCCAAAGGGGAAGGGGGTGCTGGGAGAGGGGATGAGAGATCCGAAGGGGGTGCTGGGAGAGGGGATGAGAGAGCCGAAGGGCGTGCTGGGAGAGGGGATGAGAGAGCCAAAGGGGAAGGAGGTGCTAGGAGAGGGGATGAGAGAGCCAAAGGGGGTGCTGGGAAAGGGGATGAGAGAGCCAAAGGGGAAGGGGGTGCTGTGAGAGGGGTGAGAGAGCTAGGGGGTAGGGGGTGCTGGGAGAGGGGTGAGAGAGCCAGGGGGTAGGGAGTGCTGGGAGAGGGGGTAAAAGAGAGCCAGGGGGTAGGGGGTGCTGGGAGAGGGTGTGAGAGCCAGGGGGTAGGGGGTGCTGGGAGAGGGGGTGAGAGAGTCAGGGAGTACTGGGAGAGGGGTGAGAGAGCCAGGGGGTAGGGGGCACTGGAAGAAGGGGTGAGAGAGCCAGGGGAGAAGGTGGTGCAGGGGGTTAAGTGAGAGGGACAAAGGAGAAGATGGTGCAGCGGCATAGGTGAAAGAAAGTGTAAAGGGAGAGGCATCTTAAGAATGGGAATGTCAGGGATACAGCCATCATAAAACACAAGTAGTAATGAAGAATAGGAATGCACAGAGGGGACAATTCACTTATATTTTTCATACCCCCACTTCTAAATTTCCGCTTCGATCTGTTCCTGCTCCCGACTGCCTGTGAGCTGACAGCTGCTGATCCCTCCTCGCCCAGCGCACCCAGTAGGAGAACAGAACACAGGATGCCATGATCAGGTAAGTTCAAATATTTTCTTGTGTGCAATGTGTTTTTAACCATCCTTTCTTGAACTGGGGGCACTACTGTGTATCTAATGACGTTTAAAACACTATGTATTGCTCATTATTGCGCTGTAATGTTTCTTTCATATTTATCTGTACAAAGATTTTTAATTAAGAGGAAAAAACATTGCTTGTCATAAATTTTATCTGATTGTGTCAATATATCTGTTTATGTTTGCATTGTAAATGGTGTATTAAGCTGCTCCTGGGACTTACACACTCAGTATCTAATATGCTGTACAATTTTTATTTGTGAATGAGTTTTTGTCTGGGCACTACTAATGATTTGTGGGCACTACTATGGCATAATGTTATTTGGGGACACTATTATGGCATAATATGACCTTGGGGCACTACGATGTGGCATAATATGAACTGGACGCACTATGGTGTGGCATAATATGAACTTCTGCCATATTATCTTCTCTGACATTTTGCTGTAGATTGAAATACTTTTAATGTGGCCGTGTGGGTTCAAATGATCATTCAATAGTTATGTTTTTTTTTTTAGATATATGTTAGAGTTTTATTTCATGTGGAATGATTCATGAAAATTCTGCCTTTACTATTTAATTGAGGGAAAAGGGTACCTGTTACCTATATGTGTGTATGTATTCTGTTGTTGCTATCTTGTGGGAGATTTAAAAAAAGCAAAACATTGGTTTCCTACAATGGCGCCTGTATAATTGGTGGTATTGCTGTAGTATGGGGTGGCGTGGTGGCGTCAATGTTCTAGTGTGTTTGGGGCTTAGTATTGTTAATAAGTAGGAGAGGGTATTGCTGTAATGTGGGTTTGATGCTGGTTGCTGTAATGTGGGGGGTGATGCTGGATGCTGTAATGTGGGAGGTGATGTGGGATGCTGTAATGTGGGGGGTGATGCCGGATTTTGTAATGTGGGGGGTGATGCTGGATTCTGTAATGTGGGGGGGTGATGCTGGATGCTGTAATGTGGGGGTGATGCTGGTTGCTGTAATGTGGGGGTCATGCTGGATGCTGTAATGTGGGGGGTGATGCTGGTTGCTGTAATGTGGGGGGTGATGCTGGATGCTGTAATGGGGGGGTGATGCTGGGTGCTGTAATGTGGGAGGTCATGCTGGATGCTGTAATGTGGGGGGTCATGCTGGATGCTGTAATGTGGGAGGTGATGCTGGTTGCTGTAATGTGGAGGGTGATGCTGGATGCTGTAATGTGGAGGGTGATGCTGGACGTTGTAATGTGGGAGGTGATGCTGGACGCTGTAATGTGGGAGGTGATGCTGGACGCTGTAATGTGGGGGGTCATGCTGGATGCTGTATTGTGGGGGGTGATGTTGGGTGCTGTAATGTGGGAGGTGACGCTGGATGCTGTAATGTGGGAGGTGATGCTGGATGCTGTAATGTGGGGGTGATGCCGGTTGCTGTAATGTGGGAGGTGATGCTGGATGCTGTAATGTGGGAGGTGATGCCGGTTGCTGTAATGTGGGAGGTCATGCTGGATGCTATAATGTGGGGGGTCATGCTGGATGTTGTAATGTGGGGGGTGATGCTGGGTGCTGTAATGTGGGAGGTGATGCTGGGTGCTGTAATGTGGGAGGTGATGCCGGTTGCTGTAATGTGGGAGGTCATGCTGGATGCTGTAATGTGGGGGGTCATGCTGGATGCTGTAATGTGGGGGGTCATGCTGGACGCTGTAATGTGGGAGGTGATGCTGGACGCTGTAATGTGGGAGGTGATGCTGGATGCTGTAATGTGGGAGGTGATGCTGGGTGCTGTAATGTGGGGGGTCATGCTGGATGCTGTAATGTGGGAGGTCATGCTGGATGCTGTAATGTGGGGGGTCATGCTGGACGCTGTAATGTGGGGTGTGATGCCGGTTGCTGTAATGTGGGGGTGATTGATGTAGTATGAGTGTGTGTGGGGGGTTATTTATTGCTGTAATTTGGGCACTAATAATGTATTGTCATGGTATTTACTGATGTAATTGGGGTGCTAACAATGTAATGTTGAGGGTCATTAGGAGAAATAAATACCCCCCTCACACAAACTACTCATACTACATCATATTGTACAGCACCTGTAACGCGCACTGCGCCAGCATCAGTGCGCAACAATATAGTGCATGGAGCTCACAACACGTAGGCCTGTGTGCTATAAATGCCAGGGCTGATTTTAAGTCCCAGTCCGGCCCTGCCGGGATCTGAACCGTTTCTTGCCCACACCAACTTGCTGAAAGTGTACCCGGAGTTAACTGGCAAAGACTTTCGAACCTAATCAGTGCTTATTGGGGTTCCATCTTGGCCAACTACCAGACCTGGTATCATCTTGTGGGAACATATTATCACCCAGGCAAATTTTTCATAATAAACAAATAGTATTTAATCTTTAAAGTGGTTATAATTTTTTATCGAACAGATCAGGTACACATTATATTAAAATATAATATAGGGGAACACAATACTTAACATATAGAGCATTTGACACAAGTCACTTCAGCTACCGTCTTGCTGGTAATATCACAAAGGCAATTTACCGCTAGGCAACCTAGGCACCAGCCTAGGGCCTAGCGGCCTTGGGGGGCCCAGCAGGGGACACAGGAGCAATTAAAAAAAAATAATAAAAAAAAAAAAATCACGATTTGGGGGGGCCGCGAGTTGGGGGTTCTGGTGCTCCAAGATCAAATGCATTGGTGGTCAGTGCTTAGCAACAGGCAGCCAATCGCTAGGCTGCCTATTGCTGTGCAGCAGACAGGAAGCAGGACGTCTTCACTTCCTGTCTGCTGATCTGAGGAGCAGGGGAGCGACGCTGGCCAGCACTACTCAACTACAGGTAAGTGAGGAGGGGACTGTCCTGCATATCTATAGGGAGGGGGGGGAACCTGCCCTGCATATCTATAGGGAGGGGGGGAAACCTGCCCTGCATATCTATAGGGAGGGGGGGGAACCTGCCCTGCATATCTATAGGGAGGGGGGGGAACCTGCCCTGCATATCTATAGGGAGGGGGGGGGAACCTGCCCTGCATATCTATAGGGAGGGGGGGGGGGGAACCTACCCTGCATATCTATAGGGAGGGGGGGGAACCTGCCCTGCATATCTATAGGGAGGGGGGGGAACCTGCTCTGTATATCTATAGGGAGGGGGGGGAACCTGCCCTGCATATCTATAGGGAGGGGGGGACCTGCCCTGCATATCTATAGGGAGGGGGGGAACCTGCCCTGCATATCTATAGGGAGGGGGGGAACCTGCCCTGCATATCTATAGGGAGGGGGGGGAACCTGCCCTGCATATCTATAGGGAGGGGGGGACCTGCCCTGCATATCTATAGGGAGGGAGAGAGGTTGATATGTGTGAAGGAGGGCAGAGGAGGGGGGCTGATATATGTGACTGGGGGAGTTTTGATGTGACGGGGGGATAGCTACCGAGTGGAGGTAAGGAAAATAGCTGCAGGGGGGATGGATGCAGGGTGGGAGGTAAGGAAAATGGCTGTAGGGGGAGTTAAAGAAAATGGCAGACAGGAAGCAGGACGTCTTCACTTCCTGTCTGCTGATCTGAGGAGCAGGGGAGTGACGATGGCCAGCACTACTCAACTACAGGTAAGTGAGGAGGGGGACTGTCCTGCATATCTATAGGGAGGGTGGGGGGAATCTGCCCTGCATATCTATAGGGAGGGGGGGAACCTGCCCTGCATATCTATAGGGAGGGGGGGGGGAACCTGCCCTGCATATCTATAGGGAGGGGGGGGAACCTGCCCTGCATATCTATAGGGAGGGGGGGGAACCTGCCCTGCATATCTATAGGGAGGGGGGGGGAACCTGCCCTGCATATCTATAGGGAGGGGGGGGGACCTGCCCTGTATATCTATAGGGAGGGAGGGGAACCTGCCCTGCACATCTATAGGGAGGGGGGGGGGACCTGCCCTGCATATCTATAGGGAGGGGGAGGAACCTGCCCTGCATATCTATAGGGAGGGGGGGAACCTGCCCTGCATATCTATAGGGAGGGGGGGAACCTGCCCTGCATATCTATAGGGAGGGGGGGGGACCTGCCCTGCATATCTATAGGGAGGGAGAGAGGTTGATATGTGTGAAGGAGGGCAGAGGAGGGGGGCTGATATATGTGACTGGGGGAGTTTTGATGTGACGGGGAGATAGCTACCGAGTGGAGGTAAGGAAAATAGCTGCAGGGGGGATGGATGCAGGGTGGGAGGTAAGGAAAATGGCTGTAGGGGGGAGTTAAAGAAAATGGCTGCAGCAGGGGTTAAGGAAAATGGCTGCGGGGGGGGGGGTGGTTAAGGAAAATGGCTGCAGGGGTTATTTAAAAAATAGAGCAGCTTTGGAGGGCATAATCTCATGATTGTGTGGTGGTCACATGGATGCTCTCTGGTGTTTTGTTTTAACTAAAGGGCCTAATCATTCAGGGTTTGTTAACATTTTGCATTTTAATAAATTTTTGCTTTTTCAAAACAGGACGCCAACTTTCCAGAAGCGAGCGAGAGGATAACAAGATTGCAAGAGAGAAGAGCAAGAACAGGTAAGAGACAATGGCACAATCTGTCTACATTTGAATGCTGGAGAATACACCTGAACATGCATATTCAGGAGTGTTCCTATACACATATATATTCGGGGGGGGGGGGGGGGGGGCGCTGCGGCCGTATTAGCCTAGGGCTGCCAGAACCCTTAATCAGGCCCCGTGTGTGTGTGTGTGTGGCCACTGTCTGTGTGTATTGTCTGTGTGTGTGTGTGTGTGTGTGTGTGCCGCCACTGTCTGTGTGTATTATGTGTGTGTGTGAGGGGCCACTGTGTGCGTGTATTATGTGTGTGTGAGGGGCCACTGTGTGCGTGTATTATGTGTGTGTATTTTGTGTGTGTGTGTGAGGGGCCACTGCGTGCGTGTATTATGTGTGTGTGTGTGAGGGGCCACTGCGTGCATGTATTATTATGTGTATTATGTGTGTGTGAGGGGCCACTGTGTGCCTGTATTATGTGTGTGCGAGGGGCCACTGTGTGTGTGTGAAGGGGGGGTGGCCCAAACCAATATCTTGCCTAGGGCCCCATGAGGTGTAAATCCGGCTCTGGAGAGTAGCACTTCTTCTGATCATGATTCTACAAAGTCGTCATGGATCCAGAAGTAGAAGCTATAACCTGGATGCAGTCAGTCCTGCCAGCGAATCTCTCCAGTGACTCGTCATTTTAAAGACCACCTGGGTACACATGTCCCTGTGTAATGGAGTGTCACAAAATAGTCAAACCCTGGGATCACAATTGGTGACACTTATCATTCGGCAAGTGGGAGGGGGCTGGCCCCATCCTTAGCATAGGTTCTGGACCCCCTAGTATTAGGGTTCCTCAATCTCTGTGGCTGAAAATGATGAACAACGGTCGAAAAAACCCTCAGTAAATCAGGTTAATCCCAGTAGATGAGACCCCTGAATTTCATTTCAACCAATATGACCCTCTAGCTCAGGGGTGTCCAACCTTTTAGCTTCCCTGGGCCACATTGGAAGACGACGAGTTGGTTTGGGCCGCACATAAGATACACTAACAATAACGATAGCTGATCATCCAAAAAACCATAGAAACCATAGTTAACATATATATATATATATATATATGAGAAAAAAAGTGATATATATATATATATATATATATATATATATATATATATATGTGTGTATATATATATATATATATATATATATATATATCACTTTTTTTTCAAATCCCCCTATACTTACCTTTCAATCGCCCTGTTCAAAAAATCCTCTCTAGTTATTATACTATAATCACTTTTTGTATTGTTTCGATGCAATATCAATAAAGTGCATTTAAGCCAGGCATTGTATATCAGGGTGCCCTGAACAGGCCTGCGGTACCTGACATATACATCACTGTGACCCCAAATTGTGAACTGTTTTGCTATTTACACCACTATGTTAGTTAAGGGATAACAACTTATAATGGGCCAAAGAGAATAATATATAATGCCCCATTAGTATTACAAGTAGAAGTATGTAGCAGGGAGATAAGGTCCATGATGCTCCAGGACCAGGTGACTTTTATTCACTGGTCAGCGTCCCTTGAAATAATAAAAAAAATCCCCCTTAACTTACCTTTTAATCGGCTTGTTCTCCTGTCCTCTTCTCTTCTTTTCTCCAATTCTGTGCTGCTGATTGTTCTTCTCACGTGGGTGACTCCTCTGTGCTGCACTCCGCAATGGATGTTGGGCGTGATGACATCACACCCGACATTCACTGCGAGCACTGCACAGAAGAGGAGACAAGGGAGGGAGCCGGGAGTACCAGCTGACGTGACCGCAAGGTAAGTATTTTCTTTTCTTTTTTTTCCAGGATTTTTTTTTCCATTAACAGTGCTGCCCCATTGCCACAACCAAAACTCCTTCTAGGCCACATTTACAGGCGTGCTGGGCCGCATGCGTCCCGCGGGCCGCGGGTTGGACAACCCTGCTCTAGCTGAACTGAGATTTCTTGCCCCATGTAGCCAACCGCTATGCCACAAATTTACACAGTCTTTAATGACAGCAGTCGATACCTGGAGGAGTGTACTACAGCAAACCAGAGATATTTGGATTCAGGATAACCATAAAATACATAAACACATTTAACCATGCCACATGGCCTAATTTAAGAATAGTGAGGTAAATGCCATTGGCATTCTTCCAGACGAGAGGGGGTCCCTGGTGGGCATATCCTTATTAACAGCACTGAGTACCCCATTCTCGTCACACAGTGCTTGAGCGTTGCTTTGTAATATGAGGAGGTAGTGCATCTTTGCGTCTAGTTTTGTAGAGTTTTCAATTTGCAGAGGAAGATTATTAAAATGAGAGATGAGGGTTGTGGTCTTGTTAGGGGCGCACACCCTTTCTCACCCTGCAAAACCACTTGAACTTTGCAGAAGCCCTGAGCAGGCTGAGATCAGGTCTTGTTTTACTCTTGCATCTTCCAGTTGCAGTTCAGTAGAGAAGCACCTTTATAGGAACACTTAGCCCAATGTAAGCCCTGTTAATATACATAATTCGCACATGTAATAAATTCCATCTCACTCTCATGATTAAGTTTAGCTATGAATGAAACTAAACCAAACACTATTTTATAAGTAATACTCAAAAGTTTGATTTAATTACCCAAAGGACAGAACAGGGTATGTTACATGCACTCAGCAGATCATCTATGCTCATCGGTTCAAAACCAAGCTGATTTGCAATGTAGTCAGTTATTAATTACTAAGAATATGTATATGTGTAAGAGCATGTCTGCTACTGTACTTCTTAATTAAGAATTAAATAACAATATTTATTCCTATCCTATTATTCAAAATTCATACTTCTAAATCAGAACAGTATCAATGATATTACTGAAGCACTAGCCCATTTTCTGCTGGCTTATAAGAACATCATCCGCAGCAATGAGCAGTATATTAAAGACAGTAACAGTGCAGGGACCCTAATATTTAATTTCACCTGTCAATACTAATTACACTTCCAACCTTCCTTCCCTATATTTCTTATATGTCACGGAGTACTGTCAGCTAGTTATATTAAAGTCTACAACTTTTTGTAATATTAAGTAGAGATGAGCGGTTTGGATTCTTAGAATTCGAGATTTGGGGTTCTGAGTAGAACAAAAACATGACGCGATTTTTCACGCCAAAATTGGATCTGAAAATGAGGCAAAATGTAATTTCCAGGAAAATATAAATGAAAAACTCACTAGATATTGTCAGGAATAAGCCCCTCTAGCTACTCCCTGATATAATATGTTATCATATATTCCAACAGTCATACAATATATCACCTCTATTTTGTCAGGAAACCGCTCCTGATCCCCTTTATCTGTCACAAACTGCCCTCCACGAACTCGTGACTTGGAAGCTTACTGTAAGGGAACAAACAGGATTCCAGCCCAAATCTCACACTCGCCTCTTTCTCTAAGGCTATAGATTTACTGGTCCCTTTACCAACACAGACAACCGTTTCCCCATCTCTCCGCCACTAGCTACATATAAGGCCTGTAGTAAACCTATGTCTTAATTATCCAATTGTGCACAATCAGTGTTCTGGTAGCTAAGCAGTTAACCCTTCATACTCTGGTATCTAAAAAGTTAAACCAGCCAAGCAATTTCTTTCTTCTACACAGGCAATGGATTTGTTTAGAACAATGACAGAATTATTAAGTTATTAGATTTAATATACAAAAGGTACAATGCTTACAGATAATAAACAAAAATTAGATAAAGATTTGACATACAAATAAAAAATTGCAAACACTTAAAAAAAACAAATGGGATGAAAGTACAGAGCAAAACTTATGTATAATAATCTGTATGCCTGGGGGTAGGCAGAAAAAATGGACAGTCCTTCAATTAGATTGATCCCCAAGAAACTGACAATTTGCCATTTCACAACACAGGTTTTTTAAGCAAAATGAAATGGTACGGCCTTCACAGGGGCAGTGTTAATGCTAATAGGGGGGCAGGAATGTCCCCTGGGTGCTACTATATTTTGCTAAAAAATATTCCAAAAGTTTTGACCTTTGATAACTCTTCACAAATATATCCCAGATACATAACTCCCCCTTCAATATGCCAGTCATAATCTCCCACACGTTTAAATACAAAGCATGATGGAATTATAACCATAGGATATACCTTTCCCAAAGACATGTGATTATAGCTGTTCCCTGGTACCGCTAGTAAGTATAATTCACAACCCGTGTGTGATTTCTGCTCCTCAGTATGGAGTTGCACACATATTTCCCAAAATATGAAATATGAAGACATTTTCTTTGAAGTTCATCTTTCTATATACCTGTAGAGGAAGCCTTCAAATGCTGCCTTTGTCTGCAAGGTTATCAAGCTGTGAACGGCTCCAAAAGGTCTATTCAGGTGTCCAAAAAACTAACTTATGTCAGGATGTAGCTCACCGCAGGGGCCTTTGAAGCTGCCACAGGTGACACTGCTATCTTCTAACACCGGGATGTGCAGAGCCACCAAATAAACATACAACAGTCCTTCTGACTTCACATTTTACAGCATAGAAGCTCAATTTATCAATGGATTTAGTTGATATATCAAAAAAACACTGCAGTTATGAATTAGGCTTATTCCCCAAAACTATGTGATGGGTTAACCCTTATAACTGTAAGTTCTCTATGTTCACAACAGATATCATCTATATATTTAGCCAGTGGCAGACTGGCCAGAGTGTCAGCTTGCCCGATGGCAAATGGGCCCTGTGGGACCCTGATGAAGTGGGCCTCCTTAAACATTAAACAATATGTAGAAAATGTTAACGACCTATAGTTGCTTGAAAATATAATAGATGTTCCAATATAGGATCCAGTGACCATCAAGCAGTATGGCTTAGTTTAAAGACAGAGACGGAGACAAAGACCAGCTCATACCACACAAAAAAAAGGTGTTAGAGTTTAGGAATGCTGAAATTACATAGATGGGAAAATGTGTAAGTGACTCTTTGGCAGAGTGGAAGAACTTGAAAGTAGTTCAGAAGAGGTGGAAAAAATTAAAAAGCAACAGACCTTTGTATCAAAATGGTTAAAAAAAGCACAAGGAAAAGGAAGCCAGTGTGGTTTGCAAAAGAAGTGGGCTTTAGGAAATATAAGCAGACTCAGAATAATGAAGACAAAGAGGTGTATCTTGTTAGAAAGGTGGATGCTAAGGAGGTAATCAGATGTTCAAAGGCACAAGCTGAAGAGAAAATGGCCCAGTCAGTAGGTAAAGGGGGCAACATTTTTTTTAGGTATATAAGTGAAAGGAGAAAAACAAAAGGAGGAATATTTAGACTAAAGACAGAAAGTGAGAGTCTTGTTGAGGAAGACAAGGAAATTGCAGATCATCTTAATTATTTTCGCTCAGTGTTCACTATAAAAAGAAAGGGGATGGGGCTACAGTTAAGCTGAATTATTTAATCAGTCACTATCTACAGGAGTAATTCCAGAGGACTGGAACAAAGCAAATATAGTCCCACTGCAGAAAAGTGGAAGCAAGGAAGAGGCAAGCAACTACAGATCAGGGAACTTTAAATCAGTAGTAGGGAAACTGATGGAAACACTCTTAAAAGAAAGAGTTGTAGAATATCTGAAATCCAGTAACTACAGTTCATTTTCACTAATGCAATCTGTCCCACCCAGGATATCATGAGTTTGTCCCAGGATGCCAAGTCTTTTTTTATTCAAGCTATGAGCGGGGGATAATTAGCCCGACAGAGACTTTCCACCCTTCTGGTGAGTGCTATACCCAGATACTTAATGTGGTTGGAGTTCCAGTGAAAAGGACAGTTCAGTTCTAAAAGTTGTTTGGATTTAGGAGGGATATGTAAATCCAGGATGTCTGTCTTAGGTGTGTTGATTTTGAAGTTTGATAGTGTAGAGAAGATATCAAGTTCTTGAAATAGACTAGGGAGGGAAGATAAAGGGTTGGTGATGGTAAGAAATATATCGTCTGCATAGAGTGCCATATTGTGGGTGCTAGAGGGCAGATGTATACCGGTGATATTAGGATTCAGATGTATTTTCATGGCTAGTGGCTCTATGACTAATACAAATAGGAAGGGAGAGAGAGAACAGCTCTGTCTAGTCCGGTTCCGAATAGGGAAGTACGGAGAAGAGCATCCGTTCACCTGGACCGAGGCAGTAGGGTTAAGATACATGGCTGAGACCCCTTTGAGGAAACGGTCTTGGAAAACGCAGGCAGTGAGGGTCTTCATCATGAACGTCCAGCCAGCGTGGTCAAATGCCTTCTCAGCATCTAGAAATAAGAGAAGAGAAGGTAGTTCATGTTCATTAATGTGTTGGATAAGATCAATGGTCCGCCTGGTATTATCCGCGACTTGGCATCCCGGGACAAATCCAACCTGATCGGCATGTACTAATTTCGGGAGTACAGAGTTTACCCTATTTGCGAGAACTTTGGCATATATTTTCAGATCTACATTTAGCAATGATATGGGGCAGTAGCTGCTACAAAGGGAAGGGTCTTTGCCCTCTTTCAAAATGACCGTGATATAAGCTTGGGTTGTAGCTGGATCAAAGGCCACCTTAATGCTACATAGAGCTCTAATGTTTTACTTTCCTGTTATATCAGAGCTGAGGAATTGGATCTTCGAATCAGAGAGCTGTGGATGGTGACAAGAATGTAGATGAGCACTTATTCTCTTATTAAGGCCATGGGGCGGCGGGTCTGAGGCATTCAAATTATAGAGCGATGAATAAAATGTTTGAAATTCTTTTAATATCGAATTCGGTTTATGCGTTAGTTGCCCTTGAGGATTTTTAATAGATGAAACCAAATTACGTGTACGCCTCTGCCGAAGCCTGCAGGCCAGGAAGGAATCTGCCTTATCATCCTTTTTGTCGAATAATTGTTGGGTCAATTTGAGATTACTGGCTGGTTTTTTAGACAAAACCACGTTGAGCTGGCCCCTCACTATCGTTAGTTCCTGTAGATGTGTTGGATCTAATGAGCCCTGATGTTGGGTGGATAAATGTGGATATCTGCTCCCGTTCCTCCCTATGTTGAGCAGCTGCTATACTAATAAGACGTCCACGGATTGTGGCTTTGTGTGCATCCTAGACCATGGATGGGAAAATGTCAGGTGTCTCATTTAAGGTGAAGAAATTAGTTAGTGCCTCTGTTAGCTCTAGGCATGTCACGGGACTTAGCAAGAGGGTATCGTCTAGCCTCCATGTCGGGATTCATTTGGGGAGATTCGCTATATCTAGTTGGAGGGATACTACCATATGGTCTCTCCAGGTGAACGGATAGACCTCAGTTCCAAGTTTGGTAGCGAGCCGACCGTCTACTATGAAATAGTCTATACGGCTGTAAATGCTATGGTGATGTGAGTAGAAAGTATATCCTCTATCACCCGCCAGGTGTCTAAGAGGGAGTATTCTTTAAGTAATAAAGCGAATCATTTAGCCAATTGGGTAGAGTGTGTTTGAGGTTGTGAGGAGGTTGTGGTCGTAGGAGACCTATCTAACATGGGATCGATAATCATGTTAAAATTGCCCCCCAAGAGCAAGTGGCATATGGCATGCTTATTCACAAGACAAAATAGCTTCTGGAAAAAGGGGATCTGGCCATTGTTGGGGGAATAGCAACAAACTAGAGTGACTGAAATTTGGCCCAGTGCGCCTACCAAGATGAGGAATCGACCATCTGGGTCTGCAGTCAAGTGGCGCACCACCAGTGGTATAGATGTTCGTACAAGAATAGCCACTCCTAGTTGCTTGGATGTAGCTGAGGCAAAAAATGTTTGAGAGAGAAGCTTTCCCTGGAATGTCACATGTTTTTGGGTTAGATGAGTTTCTTGGAGAAAGACTATATCCGCATTTGATGTTTTTAATGCGGCCATGAGTATGGAGCGCTTCTGATGTGTATTCAGCCCTTTAACATTAACTGTTAATAATTAGAGACATGGTGTGAGGGGGAAATTGGAAACATGCCACTGAGGGGCTCCATCGAATCTGTGGGCCGTTATGAGACCAAAAAACAACATAATGGTTAGAAGTCGCAGGAAGGGGGTTGAAGAAGGGGAGAGTTAAGAGTTGGAGGACAAAGGTAAGTGTTAGCTGTCTGCAACCAGTCAGGGAGGAAAGGAGAATGCCATTCATGGCTTGTCCGGCCTATGATTGCTCGACTTCGGTTAGAATACAGGATGCTGCTACAGGATGCAGCACTGATAGGGTGTAGGTAAAAAAGAGGGGGCCGGGTCTTGTGAGAGTTAAGTTCGGATGGTGGGTGCAAAGGGGTGGGAGCATCAACAAATGTCATTTGAAATCATGAATATAACATTAACATGTATATATGTACTATCATCAATGCAATATAAAATAGTAATAAAGTTTTGGAAAAGTGCTATATAAGTTTTAGAAATTAGTAAGGTAAAATAATCATAGAAGGTAAACATCACCATTGCAGGATTTCTCATAGAACACGTAACATGTGTAAGAGATTGAACTGATATCTCCGGATGATTGTTTTCCTCAGTGGAGGAGGAGATAGCGGATGGGTTTAAATGTTTTCTCCAGATTACTTTACAGGTCACGTCTAATCAGTTTCTGTTAAGATCGTGGATGTGCTGTATTCGTACCTGCAAAAATTAGAAAGGGAATAGAAAAGACAATGGAGTGGGGAAAAAACTGGATCAAAAGCCAACGAGGATAAGTCACTGGGGGCCAGGGATACATCCAATGACTTTCAGGATTTCTCATTTCTGTTTTGGTATGAGGTGTTCTGCAGTTCAGTTTTCCAGTCTTTTGTTAGATCAGACTGTATCCCATTCGGCCTGCGGGGGGCCCCGCTGGGTTCGCAGTGCTGCTAATGTGGTCGAAGAGAGTGTAGAGCTAAGGGGCAGTCCTAATTTTTCAAGTATCGAAGCCCTTTCTGCAGGGGTCTTTGCGAACAAAAGTCTGGATTCTGTGAAAACTTGAAGTCGAAAAGGAAAGCAACAACGATAACGATATCCATGTTGTCGAAGAATCTTTGTCTTGTCCTTCAAAACTTGGCATTTTTGGATGGTGAGAGGAGCCAAGTCTGTGAACAGTTGGATATCATTGCCAAGGTACGAGATGAAGTTTTGGTTCCTTGCAGCCTGCATGACTTTTTCCTTTATGTGGTAATAATGCATGTGGAGAATGACATCTCTAGGTTGCAGTCCTGGGGCGGATCTGGGCCACAAAGATCTGTGTGCCCTATCCAGGAGAAGATCCACGTCTGTGGCATCCGACAAAATAGTCTTAAAGAAGCCAAGCAAAAAGTTGGGGAGGGCGAGGGCGTGCACTGCTTTGGGGATGTTTTTGAGGTGGATGTTGTTGCTTGGGGCTCTTTAAATATCCTCACATTTCTCTGTCATATATGTGACATAAGAGCATAGTGAGGAGAGCTCCTGTGTGTTGTCCGCTAGAGATCTGCAAATCTCATCCGTTATGGTCACCAGGGCAACAGTGTGGTCACCCAATTCGTTAATATCATTACGAAAGTCCGAGATTGCTTGGCGTATCTCTGTTTGAAAAGTCATCTTGATATCTTGTACCAGAGAGTTGATTAAGTGCCTCATAGTGTAGGGGAACTTGTCCTTTGTGAATTAGAGTTCTTTTTTTTCTGTCAAAGAATTTAGAGGTATCCATTGAGGAAGTCTGTTTTGTCCTGGACGCCATTACAAGCCGATTGCATCGTTACAGTATGTTAATGTTCTAGGGATAATGAGTTGACGTCCCAGTTTCAGGTCATTAGTATGTGTGTTCTGGGTTTGTTCTGTGTTTTTAGCGCTTGGAAACCCGAACATTTGGTGGTCTATAGTCCTCTGTTATGTTGTATAGGAAGTCACTGGACTTTTACCTAGTAGTAGGTTGTATAAACAGTTGCTATTTCCAGGATGACCTCCAGGTGGCAGAGAGTTAGAAAGAGAGTGTCTAACAGTAATGGCCACATGCGACAGGGATTAACCCTCTGATTTCTGGGGTTACTGTATGATCACAACCCAATACAAAAGGAACAGTGTCTATAGCAAGTCAGAACATACAGTTTTTGCCTTTTCCGAGATGATATATGCTAGAAGATTCACAGGTAATTCAGTTGTGTAAGAGGTATCTTAAATGCTGCACTGGGGTCTGCGAGTAAGTGTGACGGCGGTAATTTTGCTGTGGGGCACAGTCAGTATGTTTAGAGGAGGAAAACTGCACCAACCTGTTTGCTTTGACAATATTTGTGTGAGGGAGCCTGTCCCAGGATGTCCGCACACAGGAAAGGTAGGACAGTTGACTGCGGGTCTCCGCTGCGTCCTGGTGCTTGTGGCTTTGAGCCTTGTCCGCCTGTGGGGTTTCTGACAAAGAGGTGGACCTGTGTGCACATATGATTATGCACCTTTATGCGCTGTGTGGATGTGGGGTCCGGCGAATTAGTGGCACTTGAAGTCCGTTGGTCATGCCCACCAGAAGTGAGTCGTCCGCGGCACTGCTGGTACTAGAGGCCAGGGCGCCCTAATCGGATGTAAGCCTCCACAAGGAGTATCACCTTGCACCGATTCTGTTGCAGGCTGGAAGGGCCGAGGGCTCCGGAGGGAATGGTAGAGACATAGGCATGGGGCCGTTGGTCAGTGGTCTGTTCTCAGGTAAGAGGTACAGCTGACATTGGTGATGAGGAGTCAGGTAATTTTAGCCAGGGAATGGTAGAGACATAGGCATGGGGCTGTCAGTCAGTGGTCTGTTATCAGGTAAGAGGTACAGCTGACATTGGTGATGAGAAGTCAGGTAATTTTGGCCAGGTAATCGTTTGGTCACCCAGGAAGACAGATTGAGGTGTCTCAGCAGTATGGTCATGACACGTGTCGGGTCAGTTGCTGTCATCAGTGCGTTGGAATATAAAGCCGACGGTCACGTTGGTATCAGTCGGGGCATAATAGCTTCCTAGGTGGTATAATGGTGGGCTAGGTGAAGCCAGGGAGCAAATAACCCCAGATTGGATGTTTTGTTCGGCCTGTCGGACAGAGCTCCGGTAAAAATCTGCTTGACAGTATGGCGCCCAAGCCACGTCCCCCAGGATCAATTACTTATAGCAGAGAGATTTAGGCATGGAGCTAGTGTATTGAAAATTGCCGCACCGCTTTATCACCTTCCCCCAAAACATCAGATCTATGATGATTTCCCTGCATGCTGAAGCAACTATGTCTCCCTCTATACTCTTATATTTAACAAGCACTGCACCTGCTTGTAAACCATGTGTGCAGCATCAAAGACAGTGGAGAGTAGAAGCGCAGGTATAAATCCATACCGTCACATATATCGCCCCACCTCGACCACTATATATATGTGTATGTGTATATATATATATATATATATATATATATATATATAAGTTTGTTTAATTATCTGTTTGCTTGTTTGTTTGAAGGAGAATATCTTCCACACCCCTACACTATTCGGATGAAACCAAAGTGAGGTGGTCCAGTTGGATTCCGAGCAGGTATTAAGGGGTTTCCTTAAATTTCTGGCCAATATACACCTTCCATTGGTGTACACTGGCCAGAAATTTGACCCGCGGAGCCTGTTCTGAGCCTTCCACTGGATGGGTTTTTGGTGAAAATTTCAAAAGACTTTTACATTGGATCCCATAAGACATATTAAGGGGTGTAGGTCTCAGCTGGACCTCTCGTTAGTGTACACTGGCCAGAACTTTGATCTGCGGAGCCTGTTCTAGGCCCTCCACTGGATGGATTTGGTTTGTTTGCATTCAGACACCCCTGCACTGATTGAGATGAAACCAATGCGAGGTGGTCCAGTTGGATCCTGGGCAGGTTTTAAGGGGGTTAGTGTCCCAGTTGGTCATCTGGTTGGTGTATGCTAGGCAGAACTTTGACCCGAAGAGCCTGTTCTGATCCTTCCACTGGATGGACTTGGACAAAAACTTCACAGACAAGTTACAGCAGATTCCAGAAGACATATTAGGGGATTAAGATCCCGGTCGGGCCTCCCATTGGGGTACGCAGGTCAAAATTTTGACCACAGGAGCCTGTTCTGGGCCTTCCAGTAGATAAATTTGGTTTGTGTGTCTGTCCGGTTATACATTCAGACACCCCTGCACCGATTGGAATGAAACCAACTTGAGGTGGTCCAGTTGGAATCTGGGCAGCTTTTAAGGGGGTTAGGGTCCCAGTCGGACCTCCCGTTGGTGTACACTGGGCAGAACTTTGACCCGGGAAGCCTGTTCTGAGCCTTCTACTGGATGGATTTGGACAAAAACTACACAGGCTGGAAATATGGGATCCCAGAAGACATATTAGGGGGGTTAATGTCCCGGTCAGACCTCCTGTTGTTGTACCCTGGCCAGAACTTTGAACCGGGAGCCTGTTCTTTGCCTTCCACTGAATAGATTTGGAAAACATCTATATTATACATATATATTTATATATATATATATATATATATATATATATATATATATATATATTGCTGTAACAAAACACAGGCAGGGCGCCTCATAGTGTAATACCAGGGTTGTAATAAACAAAGTGTGTATTAATATGCGTACCGTAAGGTTAGGATAGGCAATCTTGAAGTAAGATATATTCTCTTTGAGAACTGTACCTCTGGATCTCAACTCAATGAAAAGATAATGCAGAAAGAGCAAACATAGCGTAATATTGCAATGTATAGTATAATACACCACGTGACAACACCGCTTACAACAAACTGCTTAGAGTGATTCAGGTGTTAACCCAGATGTATACCATTCAAGAGAGGACACCAGTATAACCACATCTATATATAGAAATGTATAGTATGCGTACCAGATGTCCCAGGGCAAATAGAACTTCTCAATCAATAAACAGGAAGCTTTCTTGTGTAAAACATGTGTTCCAATACCAAAGAGGTAATGGAAACACAGCTGATGGTTAGCGGGCATGACGCGTTTCGTCTTGACAACAACAATACTTCCTCAGGAGCAGAGAAATCAATAGTATATGGAGAACATATCTCCGGTCATTTATAGACCTAGCGCGCCATATTGGTGCATGCTGGAATGTGCGCAGGCGAGAAAAATACAAAAAACTTTATTGAGACATTTAACGCACCTAAAGTGCGCATATGCAGGATAACGCTAAGTACGATCGCTAAACTAGTGATCATGTAACCTGGTAAAACAATTTTTGAAAAAAATGTTTGCAAACAAAAGTCCATTCACAGTGCCTGATTACTTACATATCACTATGATATATAAAAAGTGTAAAAGTGCAAAGTGACTCAAAAGAGAACATCGTTGTGTAACGTTGCTTTGCAAGTCAAAACATGACCTACATTACATGTTTACAAATACATAATAAAAATACATAAGAGTAACATCATAAGTAGCAGATTCATAAATGATGTTAAATGCCTATTGAAAATCATATATTTATATATATATATATCTACTATATAAATGCCTAGTGGCGTGTGTGAAAAAAAAAAAAACCAGGCTGCAGCGCCACCTGCTGGGCAGAGACACTGACCTATATATTTCTTGAAGGAGAAGTGACAGTTGGGAGTGTTTGGTGGTTGTCGCGGGTAACAGTGGGGAGTTTTTAACACCTTAAGTAGCTTGATGAAGGATGTGGCGATGAAGATGAAGGATGAGGTGATGGAGAAAAATGATGAGGTGGTGACATGTGGACAAAACCACGTTTGTTTCCTTGTTTGTTGGCAAATATTTTCGACACTCCTGCACTGATTCGTCATCATCATCATCATCATTATTTATTTACATAGAGCCACTAATTCCGCAGCACTGTACAGAGAACTCACATCAGTCCCTGCCCCTTTGGAGCTTACAATCGTAATCCTCTAACATACACACACACAGACCGAGATAGACTAAGGGAAATTTCATAGCAGACAATTAACCTACCAGTGTGTTTTTGGAGTGTTGGAGGAAACCGGAGCACCCGGAGGAAACCCACGCAAATACTGGGAGAACATACAAACTTCACACAGAAAAGGCCATGGTCGGTAATCAAACTCATGACCCCAGTGCTGTGAGGCAGAAGCCACCGTGCTGCCCACAATCATTGATTGTGATGAGACCAATGCAAGGTGGTCCAGTAGGATCCCGGCCAGGTTTTAAGTGGGTTAGAGTCCATGTCGACCTCCTGTTCATGAATGCTGGGCAGAACTTTGATTCGGGGAGCCTGTTTTGAGTCCTCCAATGGATTGATTTAGACAAAACTTTCACAGACTGGTAACATTTGATCCCAGAGGACATACGAGGTTGTTGAGGTTCCAGTCGGACCTCCAATTAGTCTCCCATTAGTTTATGCTGACAAGAATTTTGATGTGGGGAGCCTGTTCTGGGCTTTACACTGGATCGATTTGGTTTGTTTGTCTGTCCAGTAATGCATTCGGAAACGCCTGCACTGATTGGGATGAAACCAATGCGAAGTGGTCCAGTTCGATCCTGTTCAGGTTTTTGGGTAGTTAAGATCCTGGTAGGACCTCCCGTTGGTGTACGCTAAGCAGAAATTTGATCCAGGGAGTCTGTTCTGAGCATTCCACTTGATGGATTTGGACCAAGACTTCACAGACTGGTAACACTGGATCCCAGAAGACATACTAGCGGCTGAGGTCTCGGTCGGACCTCCCGTTGGTGTGCGTTGGCCAGAGCTTTGACCTGAGATACCTGTTCTGGGGCTTCCACTAGATGGATTTGGTTTTTTTGACTGTTCGGTTATGTATCGAGACACCCCTGTTTAGATTTGGATAAAACCCATGCAAGGTGGTCCAGTTGGATCCTGGTCAGGTTTTAGGAGGCTTCGGGTCCAGGTCGGTCATACCATTGATGTACGCTGGGCAGAACTTTAACTCTGGGAGCCTATTCTGAGCTTCCCACTTTATGGATTTGGACAAAAACATCACAGACTGGGAACACTAGATCCCAGAACACCTACTAGGGGGTTGAGCTACCAGTTGGACCTCCTGTTGGTATACACTGACCAGAACTTTGACCCGGGAAGCCTGTTCTGGGCCTTCTACTGGATGGATTTGGATGACATTAATATAAAAACAAAAATGACAATGCGCAGCCACCTAATGGGTGTGTTGGAGGAGCTTTTAAACTGCTTATTATTTTTAAAATGTTGACACTTACATGCAACTCATTGTTAACTCAATAACTTGAAGATTCAAACTCGGACAACGGCAGGTACTATATATTTGTGTGTATATATATATATATATATATATATATATATATATCAAAATGATAAGTTATGGAAGGATGGCGCCTTCAGGTGTAAATACAGATAATTGTGTATATATAGTCAGTAAGCTCAGAGAGTACAGAGAACATAAAATCCAGAGAAAATTAGTAATGCAGGTAGATATCAGCATATAGCAGCATATATCAGAAAATCAGGTGAGACACTGGGCAGATTAATAGTGTAGTAGTGTGCGTACCAGAAATAAGTAAAATAACAGCTTATCTGTATATAGGCTCCTCAGTCATCCCAGGTGGTGATTTCCTTTGCTCGCAGAGACAAGATGCAAATATAGTATGTTCTATTAATAACTGCTGCATCACCGCTCAATAGTAGGAAAGATATAAGAAAGCCATATGGTGTAGTATTTTTGCAAACAATTTATTCAGCAGAAAAAATATAAAATGCAAACTCACAATGAAGATACTAAATATAAGCTTATCTGTATAATATACAGGCGAGATCACTGGTAGTCATATCCCTGGATGTAGTTAAAGATGTCCCTCTATAGGCTCCATACAAAAGCTCAGGAAAGGGTGATATCTTAATTTGTTACTCCCAGTGTAGATCAGTGAAACAGGGTCTCAGATTGTACAGTTGTGGGCCTCAACGCGTTTCGTTCAGTTTGAACTTCATCAGGAGTTATTAGGTGATATTAAAAACTATGCGCTTTATATAGGGGTGTGTAGCGCCATTTTGCGCTAAAATCGCGGGCAAATGGCGCACCGGCCGCCATATTTTTTTTCTTCCTCTACCCAAAAATGACACCTCATGGTGTAATTAGTATATTAGTACATTCGTGGGATATGACTACCAGTGCTCTCGCCTGTATATTATACAGATAAGCTTATATTTATTATCTTCATTGTGAGTTTGCATTTTATATTTTTTCTGCTGAATAAATTGTTTGCAAAAATACTACACCATATGGCTTTCTAATATCTTTCCTACTATTAAACGGTGATGCAGCAGTTATTAATAGAACATACTATATTTGCATCTTGTCTCTGCGAGCAAAGGAAATCACCACCTGGGATGACTGAGGAGCCTATATACAGATAAGCTGTTATTTTACTTATTTCTGGTATGCACATTACTACACTATTAATCTGCACAGTGTCTCACCTGATTTTCTGATATATGCTGCTATATGCTGATATCTACCTGCATTAATAATTTTCTCGGGATTTTATGTTCTCTGGACTCTCTGAGCTTACTGACTAATATATACATAATTATCTGTTTTTACACCTGAAGGAGCCGTCCTTCCATAACTTATCATTTTGATACCTCTTTTCGGTCTAACCATCCGATATTGGAGACTTGGCTGCCACACATATTTGTGGAGGTGTTCTGTTTATGTTTTATGTTTATTTATATCTTTGTTTATTATTACGTTTTGATTATCATTGTATTTATTATCCATACATTGGGTAAGGCGCCAATCTGATATTGTGTTCCATTCTATATATATATATATATATATATATATATATATATATATACATATATATATATACACCAGTCTGAAGAGATAAGTTAGCTGGGATGAAGTAAAATATGTACCTGGATGGAGTTCCCCTATAAGCTGTTGCTCATGTTGCAACATTTCTCGGTGTTGATGGTAATATGTTGTATTTTTAAAAAATTATATTGAGAACATTTGATACATGGTCATTTAGATGGTGAATTGTCACGGTTTGCTACTGGCTGTAGTTCAGCCTCTCCTCCCAAGAGATTGCACTGCCTTCGCCTGTTCCTGCCTGTGAAAACACCTGTGAGCTGATCCTGACTTCTTCCCTGGTATTGGACTAACTGCTTGTTCCTACATTTTGCACCTCCTTGTGTGACCCAGATCCCGGGTTTGTTTTGACCATGCTCCTGCTTACTCCCTGGTATTATTGTGATTCTCCCAACTTCTGACCCCTGGCTTGCCTGAAACTCCTTTTGCCTAACTCTCCCGTGGATCATCCAGTGCTTCCAGATATCCAATATTTGCAGTCCATTGTCTAACTTGGAAAACCAGAGTTTCCAGCTTCTCACCATTATCTGACAACCCAGATATCATATACCTGCAGTCATCTGTCTAACTTGGAAAACCAGTGTCACCAGCTTCCCAGCTTACCCTTCCAAACCAGACACCCTGCAGCTGCTTTCATTTGCCATACTTGGAATCACCTGGGTCTCCCACAGTCATCCCGTTTTGCCTGGTCTCTAGCTTCCCAACCAAATCTGCTTACTCCAACTAACCTGTACCTGCAGTTGTGCCAGGTATCCAGTACTTCAGTCCTTCAGCTACCTCGGTATCCTGGGATCCTGTTTTACTGTTTTTATAGACTTGTGTTAGTTGCCTTATTATTTACTGCATCTCATTTTTACCTGTGTGACCTGTGTTTAAAATAAATAGAGATGGTCACTGACCCCCGTGTTTTGGTTTTGGATTCGGTTTTGGATCTGGATTACCGTCGTGTTTTGGTTTTGGTTTTGGTTTTGCAAAACCGCCATTGCGTGTTTTGGTTTTGGTTTTGGTTTTGTTTGGTTTTGTTTTGCTATTTTTTGGGAAAATCCATGTTTTTGGGCCTAAATTAACCCAATTTAGTGCTCCAACTGTTTTAGAGACAAGTAATCTAATTGTTGAGGTAATAAATCATCCAAAAAAACAGTTTAATTCTTCGTTGGTAGGCCTTCATTTATTCTGCACACAAAACAGATTGTCTTCCTCTCCATCTATGCATATTGGCA
This sequence comes from Mixophyes fleayi, assembly GCF_038048845.1. NCBI lineage: Eukaryota > Metazoa > Chordata > Amphibia > Anura > Limnodynastidae > Mixophyes > Mixophyes fleayi. The sequence goes on from NC_134402.1 coordinate 119,053,045, forward strand.
ATGCAGCCATTGTCTTTGGATGTATATTACACCCTACACTTATAGTTAAATATGTAAAGAAATGGAAAAAGACAGTTTGCTTTCTGTCTCTATAGGCCCCCCTCCACTTTTTTAAAAAAACCAAAAATTCAGCCATTATTGACTGTACAATATTAATTGACATGGAGAAAGCCAGTTTGGTTTCTGTCTCTCTAGGCTCCCCTCCACTTGTATAAAATACTAATAAATTCAGCCGTTATATACTGTACAATATAAATTGAAATGGACAAAGGCAGTTTGGTATCTGTCTGCATCAGATCCTCTCTCCACTAGGAGTAAAATAGAAAACTATTCAGCCGTTATATAATCTAGAATATAAATAGAAATTGAGAAAGGCAATTTGGTATCTGTTTGCATCATAATCATCAACATCATCATTAGCGCCCTCGTCGCCTACACAAATCTCCCCCTCATCCTCTTCTAATTCCAAAGTGGCATCCTCAATTTGGGTATCACCGGCTACACTCGGGCTATTAAGGCACACATCAGAAGAATGCTCACGATTAGACATCCTACTGTTGGATGGACTCTCCACAGGGATTGTTGTCATTTGTGAATCAGAGCAAATATTCTCCTGTAATGCCTCACTGTTATCTTGCAGCTCGGCTTTGACGCGTAACAGTAGTTGTGCACCAATTGTAGGCTGGGTAACTTTTTGGGATCTGCCACTAATAGCCAAAGGTGAAGGCCTCATTCTCTCTTTGCCACTGCGTGTGTAGAATGGCATGCTTGCAATTTTTTTTTTATCGTCACTTAACTTTTGCTCAGTTACACTGCTTTTTCGCTTCAATACAGTAAATTTTTTTTTGGTTTTTGTTTTTTGCACTAATTTGAAAACACTCTGTTGTTTGACATCGCCTTGGCCAGATGACGTACTGGGAACACTAACATCAGGACTGGTGACAGAACCTGGTTGCTCATTTAGATCATATGTGGACTGCTTTGAATCCATTGCGTAGATACTGCTGACAGATATGACTTTTGACAGCCAGAAATATTAATGCACAATTAGAGAGGACACCCCAAAAACACTGAGGAGTGCTAACATTTATTGAGTAGATACTGCTGACAGATATGACTTTTGACAGCCAGAAATATTAATGCACAATTAGAGAGGACACCCCAAAAACACTGAGGAGTGCTAACATTTATTGAGTAGATACTGCTGACAGATATGACTTTTGACAGCCAGAAATATTAATGCACAATTAGAGAGGACACCCCAAAAACACTGAGGAGTGCTTAAAATTATTGAGTAGATACTGCTGACAGATATGACTTTTGACAGCCAGAAATATTAATGCACAATTAGAGAGGACACCCCAAAAACACTGAGGAGTGCTAACATTTATTGAGTAGATACTGCTGACAGATATGACTTTTGACAGCCAGAAATATTAATGCACAATTAGGGAGGACACCCCAAAAACACTGAGGAGTGCTAAAATTTATTGAGTAGATACTGCTGACAGATATGACTTTTGACAGCCAGAAATATTAATGCACAATTAGAGAGGACACCCCAAAAACACTGAGGAGTGCTTAAAATTATTGAGTAGATACTGCTGACAGATATGACTTTTGACAGCCAGAAATATTAATGCACAATTAGAGAGGACACCCCAAAAACACTGAGGAGTGCTAACATTTATTGAGTAGATACTGCTGACAGATATGACTTTTGACAGCCAGAAATATTAATGCACAATTAGGGAGGACACCCCAAAAACACTGAGGAGTGCTAAAATTTATTGAGTAGATACTGCTGACAGATATGACTTTTGACAGCCAGAAATATTAATGCACAATTAGAGAGGACACCCCAAAAACACTGAGGAGTGCTAACATTTATTGAGTAGATACTGCTGACAGATATGACTTTTGACAGCCAGAAATATTAATGCACAATTAGAGAGGACACCCCAAAAACACTGAGGAGTGCTAACATTTATTGAGTAGATACTGCTGACAGATATGACTTTTGACAGCCAGAAATATTAATGCACAATTAGGGAGGACACCCCAAAAACACTGAGGAGTGCTAAAATTTATTGAGTAGATACTGCTGACAGATATGACTTTTGACAGCCAGAAATATTAATGCACAATTAGAGAGGACACCCCAAAAACACTGAGGAGTGCTTAAAATTATTGAGTAGATACTGCTGACAGATATGACTTTTGACAGCCAGAAATATTAATGCACAATTAGAGAGGACACCCCAAAAACACTGAGGAGTGCTTAAAATTATTGAGTAGATACTGCTGACAGATATGACTTTTGACAGCCAGAAATATTAATGCACAATTAGAGAGGACACCCCAAAAACACTGAGGAGTGCTAACATTTATTGAGTAGATACTGCTGACAGATATGACTTTTGACAGCCAGAAATATTAATGCACAATTATGGGGGACAACCCAAAAGCGCTGGGGAGTGCCAAATATGAAGAAAAAATAATAAACCTCTATCCTCCTCTCTGCACTAGCGATTTTGGTTAGAGCAATTGCAAGAACAATATTGTATTCTTTCTCTGTCCCTGCTCTAATTAGCCTATGACTACACCCTGCTCTCTCCCTCTGTCAAATGGCGATGGATTGCTGTGGAGGCGTGTATTTATAAAGTTGAAGTATCGCGAGAACCGAGTCCCGAGATCCGACGACGTCACAATGACGTTCGGCCTCGATTTGGATTCGGAATTGGCGGGAGAGTACCGAGCTGCTCAGCTCGGTACTCGGATACCCAAAGTTCGGGTGGGTTCGGTTCTCGGAGAACCGGACCCGCCCATCTCTAAAAATAAACCACTTTTGTTTCATTCACATTCTCTATGTGGGTATTGGGAATCTTGATACGAATCTTTTGTGCATAGTTTATCTATTTTGCTTTTTGGAATGTTAATTTATGGATTGTTAGATTATAAACTTCTCTAGAGATCTGTAGTATATTGCCATTTTCCAACTACACCTTAACAAATAGTTAATTTTTTTCTGTAAACAAGCATTTATAGAAACCAGAAATATCCCCAAAACTTGGTTTACGTTGTTCCTTTGCTTCCTATTTTGCACATTATCTCTTACAAGAACTATATTTCTATTAGCTCCCCTTCTCTTGCACCAACATAACTTTAGACTGATATTGGTAAAGTTATTTATCATGTGTTAGGATATAAAATGATGAGGTTTGTTACACAAAAGAGTGATCTATAATATTTTTGTTTATTTTTCACAAAAATGTTAAACGAAAACTACAAAAGAGTCAAAAATTAAGCCCACTTCGGTGTGTGGAGGTAGGTACACGAAGCCCGGCTTGGCAGGTTGTAAACCGTTCCTGTCTTGGTGGTTTGAATACAGAAGCAGGCTTGGTGGGTGGTGCATATAACCATATTTAGGGGCTGGTGGACAGAGCTATGGCTGTGTTATAGAGAGCTCTGCTTGGTGCACACGGCCTAAAAGGAGAAGTATTACTCGGCACCTGCCTTGGAGGATGAGGCTTCAGGGGTGGCAAACATAGCTCAGCCTTGGCTAAGTTATAGAAAGCTCTGCTTGGTGCACACGGCCTAAAAGGAGAAGTGTTGCTCGGCACCTGCCTTGGAGGATGAGGCTTCAGGGGTGGCAAACAGAGCTCAGCTTTGGCTAAGTTATAGAAAGCTCTGCTTGGTGCACACGGCCTAAAAGGAGAAGTATTGCTCGGCACCTGCCTTGGAGAATGAAGCTTCAGGGGTGGCAAACAGAGCTCAGCTTTGGCTTAGTTATAGAAAGCTCTGCTTGGTGCACACGGCCTAAAAGGAGAAGTGTTGCTCGGCACCTGCCTTGGAGGATGAGGCTTCAGGGGTGGCAAACAGAGCTCAGCTTTGGCTGTGTTATAGAGAGCTCTGCTTGGTTGGTGGTAAACAGACCCTGAACCTGGCTTGGTGTCTAAACCAGAGACCTCAGCTGGCGGTGTGTCACAGATAGCCCGGCATGCGGTGTGGCTCCAAGGGCCTGATTGGGGCTGTGACGCAGAGATCTTGGCCTTTCGTGCAGCAGAGAGAGCTCGTATGGTGGTATAGCACAGCGGGCCGAGCTGGGGGTGATGTACTGAGAGCCCAGTTGAAGGGTGGCCCAAAGATCCCAGCTGAAGGTCTGGCACAGAGCGCTGAGGTGGTGGTGTAGAACAAACAGCCTGACTTGGGGTACGTCTCAGAGGGTCCAGCTGGTTGTGTTTGGCTGTGGGTGGGACACAGAGTTCCTGGCTGGTGGGATAGCGCATTGAGCCCTGCTGGATAGTGCCACGGAAAACACAGCTTGGCGGGTGGCAGAGAGACCCTGGCTGGCTCATAGAGGTCATTTCTAAGGAGAAATAATAAAATAAAAAATATTTAAAGATTTCAAAATTTAAATGGAAGTGTTATGTAATCTAACAATGAACATCAGAATCTATATCCTATTAACTGTATATGACTGGGCTTTAAGTCGTCTAAAATCTCCAGAATACAACTAGCTAGTGCAGGTCAGTAGATGGCAAAAATCATTTCAGTTGTTACTCAGGTGTTATAAGCAATAAGCCCCCCTACCATAAATTAGAGATATTAGAAGTCACCTCATATTTCTGTCACTGTTATAGTATCACTTTGGCATACTGACTGTATATGGTCACGGTAATTCTTGGTAACTTAATATCCTTAATATCTTTTAAAAAAGTCTACATTAGCTGTGAGAGCCCAGATTACTATATTTTCGAAGTTACTTGATGCCTGATGTCTAATATTTCTAGCACATAAATATCCTGGCTAAAATGATAATATATGCTTATTTTTTCACCAGAGGGCAGTAGAAATGTAAATAACAATAATTTGCATATCATATCATGTATGATGGGACCTAAGAATTTCACTTTTAAATAAAAGAAGATATGTAGCGGGGATGGAATATGAGCTATATTTATTTTGTACAATATTTTGACATTGGTTTGTCATGGGAAATTAATTATAACAGGCATGACAGCCGGTCACGTAGTAACCCGCTCATCCCAGTGGTATACCCACTTATTGTGGACTGTACTTCTAATATTATTTACCATTTATGGTTTATACACCACTTCCCCACCTTCTCCATTGTATAAACTGTCTATGGCCAGACCCTTCCTCCCATCATCATAGCCAGAAAGCTTAGAGGAAAAGATTCAATATATCAGCGTTATCAGACAAAAGATTGTTATAGTTACCTTTACTTTGCTGAATCTAGTAGAGGTGCTTCAGCGTCTTGTTCAGTATCATCCAAAATAACATCTAAGACTGAGGAGCTAGGTGCTGGGAGGGGATTTTATAGGCAGCTATTGTGATGATTTGCACCATTATGACATCACTCACCTTTACAATTCAGATCAGACAGGGGATGAACTGTTGATAAATGCTAAGTCTTTGCATAAAAACAGACCTGTCCTTTTGGCACTATCGAATTGCTTATAAAGCATTAGTCAATATTTGTTTAAGCATTTTTAATATAGTTTTACACATAAAAAGTATATGAATAATGCTCTATTACTACACAATAGAACAGGCCATCTTCTAAAATCTTAAACAATACATTATTGTTGGTCATACCTTTTGATGTTTATAAAGGTATTCAACGGTGTTACTCTGGATGTTAAGCTACAACGCTTTTGTTTCTTGAACAGGTTTCTGTTTATTAAAGATGACAGCAACAGTTGAATGCAGTTACTCACAGTTGCTTGTAGTACAGCAGGCAATTCAGGCAATAACAGTTTATGCAGTCTTGTATGCACATACACTTATACATATGGGGCTATAGACTATCTCATACAGTATAGATGCAGGCAGGTTCTTTAATATACTACACGTCCATGTAGTATTACTGTGTTGTGGGCACAGACTCCTCTAATACTAACAGGGAGCCTCTGGTCACCTTCCATTATGCTCTTTGGGCACTTTGTATACTCTGGCACGCAGCTACTAATGCTGCGACTGGTCCGTACACTGTCTGACTGAAAAGTATAATGTGCAATTTTCCTTATTGTCAGGACAGGAGAATGAGATAAATAACTTACATAAAGTATAGACAATGTTGTCAGTATTGTGTGGTAATCTCGTATTATTGTAATGTGATGTCCTTTTATACATTTCTGTAAAACTAGATTTAATGGGAATGTTCACCCACAACTTGATTTTCCAACAGTCCAGAACTGTTCTCCTTTATACAGCTAGAAGACCCTGCCATGTGAACTTTCCATTCATACGAACATTGTCAGAACAATTCTCATCCCATAGGTGAAGGTCTCCTGGCTCTGATCCTGTTCCTTACTGCAGTATCTCCTACCATCATTACCAAGTGCTCTGCTCCTGACTGCAGTATCTCCTACCAGCATTACCAAGAGCTCTGTTCCTGACTGCAGTATATCCTACCATCATTACCAAGTGCTATGTTCCTGACTGCTGTATATCCTACCAGCATTATCAAATGCTTTGTTCCTGACTGCAGTATATCCTACCAGCATTACCAAGTGCTCTGTTCCTGACTGCAGTATATCCTACCAGCATTACTAAGTGCTCTGTTCCTGACTGCAGTATATCCTACCAGCATTACCAAGTGCTATGTTCCTGACCGCAGTATATCCTACCAGCATTACCAAGTGCTCTGTTCCTGACAGCTGTATATCCTACCAGCATTATCAAATGCTCTGTTCCTGACTGCAGTATCTCCTACCAGCATTACCAAGTGCTCTGTTCCTGACTGCTGTATATCCTACCAGCATTACCAAGTGCTCTGTTCCTGACTGCTGTATATCCTACCAGCATTACCAAGTGCTCTGTTCCTGACTGCTGTATATCCTACCAGCATTACCAAGTGCTCTGTTCCTGACTGCTGTATCTCCTACCAGCATTACCAAGTGCTCTGGTCCTGACTGCTGTATATCCTACCAGCATCATCAAGTGCTATGTTCCTGACTACTGGATATATTACCAGCATTATCAAGTGCTCTGTTCCTGACTGCAGTATCTCCTACCAGCATTATCAAATTCTCTGTTCCTGACTGCTGTATATCCTACCAGCATTATCAAATGCTTTGTTCCTGACTGCTGTATATCCTACCAGCATTACCAAGTGCTCTGTTCCTGACTGCTGTATATCCTACCAGCATTATCAAATGCTTTGTTCCTGACTGCTGTATATCCTACCAGCATTACCAAGTGCTATGTTCCTGACTGCTGTATATCCTACCAGCATTATCAAGTGCTCTGTTCCTGACTGCAGTATCTCCTACCAGCATTATCAAATTCTCTGTTCCTGACTGCTGTATATCCTACCAGCATTATCAAATGCTTTGTTCCTGACTGCTGTATATCCTACCAGCATTACCAAGTGCTCTGTTCCTGACTGCAGTATCTCCTACCAGCATTACCAAGTGCTCGGTTCCTGACTGCAGTATCTCCAGTCAGCAGTACAAAGAGCCTCTGATCTTGTCCACGGCATCCTCCTATCCTCCTCCTGCATCCATCTCACACACTTCACTGTGGGTTCAGTCTCCCATTGGTTGCTCCACCAGGTGCCAGTTCTGAGTATCCTGTGGTCCACTCCAGCTATGAGTTCCTTGTAGCAGGTTCCAGGACTATGTGATTTAATGAGAGGACTATGTGATTTTTAAGTGGTAGCCATAGGGATCAACAGACATCCACATTAACAGAGTAGTGAATTAAAAACATTATGGGTAATGCACATTCAAAACACAAGTCCTACTTGTGGAGACTCTGATGGCACGTCATCTGTTATATATAACTGCAAACTATATTTCTGAATAATAAATGTGATGTGTTGTTTATACTACATTTATTAATTATCAAAAACAATGTTCCTAAAATGCTTCCAAAAAACTTGAATTAATATGAAAAGTGATAAAGTTTTTTTGAGCAATGTTATAATAGAGTATTAGAACTGGACTATATATTTCATGCAGTGAAACCTTCATTATTTACAGAAATTTGATCATGTTAGTATCACATTATTTTTGGAATTAAAATGACTGGTCCTTATATTATTTTAAAGCAAGTCAGAAATTACTATTTTTCATCAATTAATGTAGTAGTTGATGCCGAGCTGTGAGATAATGTTTTAATCTTATTTATTTACCACACTAAATTTTATGTAAGTAAAACATTATTTATGTACTCAAGCTAAATTGTAGTGTGCTTAGTTAAAGCAAATAATAATTTAGTAACCCAAAGACAACTGACGGTCTAAATTTAATGAGCAATTTAACAATAAAAACAGTCCTTCAGTTAAACTGTTACAGACCAATTAAATCCACAATTTGGCATTAATGTATATAAGACTACTGAGCTGAATAATGTACCTGAAATAAGTGAAGTGTTTATACTTTACTAGGTTTGCCTATTGTGCTCTCTTTCATCTTACTACAGAGACTGTCATGTTAGGAGGGTGGTGCTTCTAAATCTAAGCCAGCAAAGTGTGAATAAAAGGCTTGCAGACTTTCTTTGCAAAAATAGACATAATCTGCAAAGCACAAAATGACTGATAAACAAAGTAAAGTCCTCTTTGGTTATATCACGCACCTTTATTTGCACTTGTGTGCCTAGATTCACCCCAAAATGCATGGTTTTTTTGAAGCAAGAAAACAATGTGTGTGGAGGACCATAGGCTTGCATTGGACCCAGTCAGGCTTTCCGATACCCTTCTTTAGATGCTCTCCGAAAACCTCTTTTTTAGAGCTTACCATATTCCTAATAACACTATGTAAGCTTTCTAATGAGCAGGGCGCTCCATACCCTTTGTTTTCATTAGAGATGCTCACTGAGCCCTGTGTTTTGGTTTTGGTTTTGGATCTGAATTAGCTTCGTGTTTAGGTTTTGGTTTTGGCAAAACCGCCATTGTGTGTTTTTGCTTTGGTTTTGGATAGAGATGCTCACTGACCCCCGTGTTTTGGTTTTGGAACTGGATTAGCTTTGTGTTTTGGTTTTGGGTTTGGAAAAATCACCCTTGTGTGTTTTGGTTTTGGTTTTGGTTTTTGATCTGGATTTTTTAATAAAAAAAAAATACTAAAATATGCTAAAATCACATAATTTTGCTCTTTTTTAAATCCTACATTATTATTAACCTCACTAACACTAATTTCAAGTAATTTGCAGTCAGTTTTGACCACCTCACAGGTCACATCATTTTCATACACTTTTGGACCAATACTGCAGCGACCTGGCTGGATGGTAAGCGACAGAGCAATGACTCAAACACATGGCAGTTCCTAGCACATCTTGGACACATTGGCACACAGCAGGTGCAGAAAAGAAAAGTGGTGCAAAATGGAATTGTCCTTGGATCATGAAATCAGTTATGGTTCATTTGATTGCTCCACCCGTTCCTTGGATAACTGGGGTAATTCTACAGCTAATACATGGACAGAGTGAAGCGGGTGGTCATGTACAAGGAGACACTCAAAGGTGGGAAAGGGATCCCAGATATTCCCACCATGCTGCGCGCCTTCTTTGTATGCAACTGCATCTGCAGAACTCTTATTGAAAAGAACATTTGCTCTGCTGAGAAGTCCATGTCTCGCTTTTTCCTCCTGCCTCTTTGAAGGACCCTTGGTTGGGACAAGTGGGATAGCTCCTTCCCTTACAACTGGACTACACCTTGGTGAGGGAGCACCATCTGGAGGGACTTAAACCAGACTTGTAGAAGCCAAAAACTGTCCACAAGCTCATCAGAGCTAAAGACATTATGTAGTCTGTTCCAGGGCTCCCTGCTGCAACAACAAAACACATGTGGGAAAATGTGGCTATCCAGAGGGGTCTGCCTCTCAGGACATTCATGCACTCTAGGAACCTGTGCCGATATGTCCACTGCCCCTTCTGCATTACCAGAAGAGAGACAGCACAGCGTATTTTTTGGGACTGCCCACTGCACACACACTGTTGCATGTCTTGGAACATGAACATAAGGACAGTGCGCCCAGAACTTGCCTTTCATACCATTTGGTATTTTATGTATTATTTCCTGGGACCCATATCATTGGGGCAATCCAGGAGGCCTGGAGCCTAATGAACTGCTTTAAGGACGCTATTTGGCTGGCCAGGAATCATCTTGAAAAGGGAGAAGATGACCATCCAGGACTGTCGCAGGCTGATCCACAGCCTACTAAGAGACTATAACATCATTGACAGTCCTGAGGAAGAGAAAGATGATTCATTTTCTGTCTTCCTCGTCTCCTTCTCCCCCATGTGTCTGTTTATTCAATATAACACTTTTGAATTTGCCTGCAAATTCAGAAGACAAGCCTGCTAGCCCTCCTATTTTTATTTCAGCAATTACAGTTAGCAATGGAGCTCTTGTCTTTGGGTGTATATAACACCCTACCATTTTTGGTGCAAATTCAGAAGAAAAGCCTGCAAAGACTAATATATTTGTATTTCAGCAATTACAATTAGCAATGGAGCAATGGAGCTCTTCTCTTTGTGTGTAACCTATATAACGCAGTAGAATTTGCCTGCAAATTCAAAAGACAAGCCTGCTTGTCTTCCTATTCATCAATGACTCTTAGCACTGGAACACTCGTCTTTGGGTGTATATTAGACCCTACACTTAATAGTGCAAATTCAGAAAAAAAGACTCCAAAGAACCTGTATATTAGTATTTCAGCAATGACAACATTACCAACGCAGCTCTTCTATTTGGCTGTATTTTAGAACCTACACTTATTAGTGCAAATTCAGAAAAAAAGACTGCAAGGACTGGTATATTAGTATGTCATGTCTTTGGGTTTATATAACACCAAACACTTTTTGTACACTTCACCTACTCTCTTTCTCAATCTATCCTATCCCTTCTGTATCCCTCTCTCAAATGGCGCTAGATCACAGTTGAGGACAATATTTATACATTCAAAAACTCGCGAGATCCGATGACGTCACAACGACGTCTGCCTCAATTTGGATTCTGAATTGGCGCGAAAGTACCGAGCCGACTCAACTCGGTACTCGGATCCCCTTAGTTCGGGTGGGATCGGTTTTCGGGAGACCGAGCCCGTCCATCTCTACCTATAACAACCAATTAGATCAGTTATTCAGAACCCACAGTTTAGTAAATATACCCAGTGGTTTTAAGCTTCAGGTTTGTGTTTGGTATTAATTCCTTATTACCCTGTGAATAATGAATTATATATTTTAGAACATGATCGAGCATTACATAATAAGTGGTCATGCTTCGAGGTCTTTGCAGTGTGTGTATGTATTAATATGAACCTATTATGATATTATGGAATATGGAGATTATTTTAGATGTTAAACGTACAAAATAGACCCTTTTGGTCTATGTTGCAAATAAAAACTTTAACCCATCTATGAGTATTTGCTGTATATTCTCTCTAGTATAGTGTACACATTACTGCTCCCATCTTGGTGGGTAGGCGTACCGAGTCCGCCTCATCATCTGGCCGACATCAACAGCTTTCAACAATCCTTATAATTATGAATCTTGCAGATCTTTGCTTTACCATGAGGTGTGTGTGTGTGTGTGTGTGTGTGTGTGTGTGTGTGTGTAAGGTGCCTTGTGAGCTACTGTATAGATAGCGTGAAAAAGGAAGTGAAGTATAAAATTTGAAGTTCAAGACTGAAACCTAATACATGGTTGAGTTCAAATCAATGAATTTCTAAAATTACAACTATTGATCCAATTAATTGATGGATGAAAATATAGGGTTCTCCCATTGCTAGAAAAAAACAGTAGCACTTTCAGACAGTATGAAAATAACGTTTCCTATGTGTTTGCTTTCTGTCCATTGTGTTGCCTTTTTACTAAGTAAAAAAAAACATCACCTCCTAGTGGAAACAGACTACTTTACCATCAATTCATAAACTAAGCAACAAAATTTGTTTTACCAGAATTTGATTAGGTTCTGTCAGATATGGGATCCCTGGTTTAATTATAACCCCACCCCCACAGGACCCTTTTAGAAACATAAGCTCCCTTGAAACACTGTATTTGTCAGAATTTACCATATTAAGGCATATTGCTAATATTTTAGTATATGCCCTTCTTCCCTTTCCCATGGCCTCATTATTCTTCTTTTTTATCCGTCCTCTTTTTCCCTTGTTGCTACACTTACTAAAAATGAATACAGATTTTGGTAAAAAAACAAATAAATAAGCCCCTGGCACATTCAACAAACAAAACTCACTTCTCGAAAAATTCCCACCTCACCCAGCGTTAGCCTTGCTGTGAGTTGAAGCCTTTTCCTGGTGTAGCCTATTTTGGCTACAAGCTCACTCTTTGGGCTAGATTTACTAAGCTTCGAGTTTAAAAAGGGGGGATGTTGCCTTTAGCAACCAATCAGATTCTAGCTTTCATTTATTTAGTACATTCTACAAAATGACAGCTTGTCGAAGTCAGCAAATTGGATAAAGTCATTTCAATTAAAATCGAGCAAACTTGGTTGTCTTTGTCTGAAAAGATGCGTATGGTACGCTACGGCATAAAAGGGCACGTTACAACGTAAAAGGGCGTACGCAGCCACAACACGTGGCACCAACAGTATTAGTCTTTTTACATACATTCGCACAAACACGCTCACTTGTAAAATAGTACACATTAATGGTAGTTGCAACACATAGTCATTTATGTCGAAATATAGTAGTATTTATGTTTTATATTAAAGTTATATGCATATTATTGAAATATATGGAACAGGTTGAATGAATCATATCATGTGTGGTATCATAATAAACCTCTTAACATTTGCTACTGTTTGGTTCACTCTGCGAAGGAATCGCAGAGTGCATACACAAGTTATGAATGATAGGGAATTATGAACTACTTAAGACTAAGGAATCTTGGCGGGAAGAGCAGAGCATACCCCCTGGAGAGATGACCCCCTCCTTTGGATTCTTGATGAGGAACTAGCCAATGATTGACAACCCCTTGGACCTTCCTGAAACCTGAACCAATAGAAGCAAGCTATACCATCTTCATTGTATTACTGTATTCCTGTGTGCATATAAGCAGCAGCTTCACATCTAGTGTTCAGACATCTTGTCCCCAGACTTCAGGATTGAATGACTGTACACTGGATCCAGAGCGCCTGTGATAAGTAACGGCTGTACTTATTATCACTTCGCTTGAATATATTATACTACTTTTTGCGAATAAATCTTTGTGCGTTGGAAACACAAATCGAGGTTCGACAATCGTTATTGGTTAGCGACAATACACACTTAACGATTTGGGGGCTCGTGAGCTTTGGAGGTTTCGTTGCCGGACGATTCGCAAGACCAACGGATTTCGGTTCCGCAACAAAGGGTGGAGACGCGTCATATACGGGTAAGAACGCAATGTGTTCAAAACCTGAATTTTACTCTGTGTTGTGAAACCGAATGTCCGTTTTGCATTGTCTAGGGCACGCTAACTAGAACCTAGGGACAAAAGAGAAAACTGTTTCTTTTACTGTCATTGTGCGTTTTAACTGTATTGCATTGCTTAACGTATGTGTATTTCCTGCTGTGCGTACGCGGACTTCCGGTGGATTTGCCACGTGGTTAAACAACCGTTTTGATAGTTATTATATGTGCATAGTATAATTACTTGTGAAAACCTCTGAGACATTATTACTGTTGTTGGGAACTTTTGATTTTCTGCGCAGAAAAGGTGTATAGTGTGTGATTTTGTAACGTAGATACACTGTTTACTATTCATTATGCTCAGTTGCTGTCTGACGAGGCGGGTTGCCCAACTGAAGGACGGTATACAGGGCAGGTATACCGAAGGCGAAACGGGTTTTCGCAAAGCGGCACCAATAGATCGCAAGGTTTGCTAATAACTAGTATTGTGGTAGGCAGTGCGATCTAACCGCACGACAACCGTTAGTGCGAATTGGTGAAGCAGCTAGGAGGAATTATATTGGAAAGGCTGGTTGATTGTATCGACTTTGTTCTCCCAGTTATAATAAACTCAACAGATTTTTGTGGTTTAGCCAGGGTATCGAGGAGCTGATAGCCCTTGGGACCCACAGTGACATTGTCTGTGTTAGGGGTCCTTGTTTAGTACAAGAGGAAGCGAGTGGACGCGGCTTGAGCAAATACGTCCACGGCCAGTAAGAGATCTCTAGCGGTAGAGTGTTTGTAGCAAATTGTTGAAAGTGTTTTAGGAAGTGTGGTCTGCATAGATTGGTGTTGTTCAACATGGGTGCTAAGCATACGCTAGAGATGGCCAGTGTACTGCCTAAGGAAGGTCCTATTGGTTCAGCGAGATTTCTCATGTGTAAGAAATATGGTGCATACGCAACTGCATATTGCGACACGTGGGTCAAGATGACCAAAGACTGTGATAGGCCTTTCCCAACAATGGGGAGTTTTAATGCAGAGGTACTAAATACTGTAAAAGATAAAGGATGGTTGATTAAGTCAACGAAAAAGAGAAATAGACATAATGATTGTTTAAAATTGTGGCAAATGGAAGGTAACACGTGGCAGAGCAGCGAATGCACAGCGGAAGTAGGCGTGGCGAAAAGCGCGCGCAGGGCGGAAGTAGCCGTTGAGAAGCGTGGCGGACTCAGCGCAAAACATCAGATCTATGATGATTTCCCTGCATGCTGAAGCAACTATGTCTCCCTCTATACTCTTATATTTAACAAGCACTGCACCTGCTTGTAAACCATGTGTGCAGCATCAAAGACAGTGGAGAGTAGAAGCGCAGGTTTAAATCCATACCATCACATATATCGCCCCACCTCGACCACTATATATATGTGTATATATATATATATATATATATATATGTATATATATATATATATATATATATATATATATATATATATTGCTGTAACAAAACACAGGCAGGGCGCCTCATAGTGTAATACCAAGGTTGTAATTAACAAAGTGTGTATTAATATGCGTACCGTAAGGTTAGGATAGGCAATCTTGAAGTAAGATGTATCCTCTTTGAGAACTGTACCTCTGGATCTCAACTCAATGAAAAGATAATGCAGAAAGAGCAAACATAGCGTAATATTGCAATGTATAGTATAATACACCACGTGTAAGTGACAACACCGCTTACAACAAACTGCTTAGAGTGATTCAGGTGTTAACCCAGATGTATACCATTCAACAGAGGACACCAGTATAACCACATCTATATATTGAAATGTATAGTATGCGTACCAAATGTCTCAGGGCAAATAGCACTTCTCAATCAATAAACAGGAAGCTTTCTTGTGTAAAACATGTGTTCCCATACCAAAGATTTAATGGAAACACAGCTGATGATTAGCGGGGCTCGACGCATTTCGTCTTGACAACAACAATACTTCCTCAGGAGCAGAGAAATCAATAGTATATGGAGAACATATCTCCGGTCATTTATAGACCTAGCGCGCCATATTGGCGCATGTTGGAATGTGCGCAGGCGAGAAAAATACCAAAAACTTTATTGAGACATATAACGCACCTAAAGTGCGCATATGCAGGATAACGCTAAGTACGATCGCTAAACTAGTGATCATGTAACCTGGTAAAACAATTTTTGAAAAAAATGTTTGCAAACAAAAGTCCATTCACAGTGCCTGATTACTTACATATCACTATGATATATAAAAAGTGTAAAAGTGCAAAGTGACTCAAAAGAGAACATCGTTGTGTAACGTTGCTTTGCAAGTCAAAACATGACCTACATTACATGTTTACAAATACATAATAAAAATACATAAGAGTAACATCATAAGTAGCAGATTCATAAATGATGTTAAATGCCTATTGAAAATCATATATTTATATATATATATATATCTACTATATAAATGCCTAGTGGCGTGTGTGAAAAAAAAACAAACCAGGCTGCAGCGACACCTGCTGGGCAGAGTTATACACTGACCTATATATTTCTTAAAGGAGAAGTGACAGTTGGGAGTGGTTGGTGGTTGTCGGGGGTAACAGTGGGGAGTTTTTAACACCTTAAGTAGCTTGATGAAGGATGTGGCGATGAAGATGAAGGATGAGGTGATGGAGAAAAATGATGACATGTGGACAAAACCACGTTAAAAAAGGGCGCTTGCATCGGGAAGTAACGCTCTTCCCCTGAGGAGGCCTGGGCTAGGCCCAAATGCATGACAAGAACCTTTTTAATATCTTAAGTAGCTTGATTTGACTAGAATGCATGAGTATCATGCACGGGTTAACTTGTGTATATATATATATATATATATATATATATATATATATATATATATATATATAAAGAAGTTTGTTTCCTTGTTTGTTGGCGAATATTTTCGACACTCCTGCACTGATTCGTCATCATCATCATCATCATTATTTATTTACATAGCGCCACTAATTCCGCAGCACTGTACAGAGAACTCACATCAGTCCCTGCCCCTTTGGAGCTTACAATCTTAATCCCCTAACATACACACACACACAGACTGAGATGGACTAAGGGAAATTTCATAGCAGACAATTAACCTACCAGTGTGTTTTTGGAGTGTTGGAGGAAACCGGAGCACCCGGAGGAAACCCACGCAAATACTGGGAGAACATACAAACTTCACACAGAAAAGGCTATGGTCGGTAATCGAACTAATGACCCCAGTGCTGTGAGGCAGAAGCCACCGTGCTGCCCACAATCATTGATTGTGATGAAACCAATGCAAGGTGGTCCAGTAGGATCCCGGCCAGGTTTTAAGGGGGTTAGAGTCCATGTCGACCTCCTGTTCATGAATGCTGGGCAGAACTTTGATTCGGGGAGCCTGTTTTGAGTCCTCCAATGGATTGATTTAGACAAAACTTTCACAGACTGGTAACATTTGATCCCAGAGGACATACGAGGTTGTTGAGGTTCCAGTCGGACCTCCAATTAGTCTCCCATTAGTTTATGCTGACAAGAATTTTGATGTGGGGAGCCTGTTCTGGGCCTTACACTGGATCGATTTGGTTTGTTTGTCTGTCCAGTAATGCATTCGGAAACGCCTGCACTGATTGGGATGAAACCAATGCGAAGTGGTCCAGTTCGATCCTGTTCAGGTTTTTGGGTAGTTAAGATCCTGGTAGGACCTCCCGTTGGTGTACGCTGAGCAGAAATTTGATCCAGGGAGTCTGTTCTGAGCCTTCCACTTGATGGATTTGGACCAAGACTTCACAGACTGGTAACACTGGATCCCAGAAGACATATTAGCGGCTGAGGTGTCGGTCGGACCTCCCGTTGGTGTGCGTTGGCCAGAGCTTTGACCTGAGATACCTGTTCTGGGGCTTCCACTAGATGGATTTGGTTTTTTTGACTGTTCGGTTATGTATCGAGACACCCCTGTTTAGATTTGGATAAAACCCATGCAAGGTGGTCCAGTTGGATCCTGGTCAGGTTTTAGGAGGCTTCGGGTCCAGGTCGGTCATACCATTGATGTACGCTGGGCAGAACTTTAACTCTGGGAGCCTATTCTGAGCTTCCCACTTTATGGATTTGGACAAAAACATCACAGACTGGGAACACTAGATCCCAGAACACCTACTAGGGGGTTGAGCTACCAGTTGGACCTCCTGTTGGTATACACTGACCAGAACTTTGACCCGGGAAGCCTGTTCTGGGCCTTCTACTGGATGGATTTGGATGACATTAATATAAAAACAAAAATGACAATGCGCAGCCACCTAATGGGTGTGTTGGAGGAGCTTTTAAACTGCTTATTATTTTTAAAATGTTGACACTTACATGCAACTCATTGTTAACTCAATAACTTGAAGATTCAAACTCGGACAACGGCAGGTACTATATATTTGTGTGTATATATATATATATATATATATGGAATGGAACACAATATCAGATTGGCGCCTTACCCAATGTATGGATAATAAATACAATGATAATCAAAACGTAATAATAAACAAAGATATTAATAAACATAAAACATAAACAGAATACCTCCACAAATATGTGTGGCAGCCAAGTCTCCAATATCGGATGGTTAGACCGAAAAGAGGTATCAAAATGATAAGTTATGGAAGGACGGCTCCTTCAGGTGTAAAAACAGATAATTGTGTATATATTAGTCAGTAAGCTCAGAGAGTCCAGAGAACATAAAATCCAGAGAAAATTAGTAATGCAGGTAGATATCAGCATATAGCAGCATATATCAGAAAATCAGGTGAGACACTGTGCAGATTAATAGTGTAGTAGTGTGCGTACCAGAAATAAGTAAAATAACAGCTTATCTGTATATAGGCTCCTCAGTCATCCCAGGTGGTGATTTCCTTTGCTCGCAGAGACAAGATGCAAATATAGTATGTTCTATTAATAACTGCTGCATCACCGCTCAATAGTAGGAAAGATATTAGAAAGCCATATGGTGTAGTATTTTTGCAAACAATTTATTCAGCAGAAAAAATATAAAATGCAAACTCACAATGAAGATAATAAATATAAGCTTATCTGTATAATATACAGGCGAGATCACTGGTAGTCATATCCCTGGATGTAGTTAAAGATGTCCCTCTATAGGCTCCATACAAAAGCTCAGGAAAGGGTGATATCTTAATTTGTTACTCCCAGTGTAGATCAGTGAAACAGGGTCTCAGATAGTACAGTTGTGGGCCTCAACGCGTTTCGTTCAGTTTGAACTTCATCAGGAGGAATTAGGTGATATTAAAAACTATGCGCTTTATATAGGGGTGTGTAGCGCCATTTTGCGCTAAAATCGCGGGCAAATGGCGCACCGGCCGCCATATTTTTTTTCTTCCTCTACCCAAAAATGACACCTCATGGTGTAATTAGTATATTAGTACATTTGTGGGATATGACTACCAGTGATCTCGCCTGTATATTATACAGATAAGCTTATATTTATTATCTTCATTGTGAGTTTGCATTTTATATTTTTTCTGCTGAATAAATTGTTTGCAAAAATACTACACCATATGGCTTTCTAATATCTTTCCTACTATTGAACGGTGATGCAGCAGTTATTAATAGAACATACTATATTTGCATCTTGTCTCTGCGAGCAAAGGAAATCACCACCTGGGATGACTGAGGAGCCTATATACAGATAAGCTGTTATTTTACTTATTTCTGGTATGCACATTACTACACTATTAATCTGCACAGTGTCTCACCTGATTTTCTGATATATGCTGCTATATGCTGATATCTACCTGCATTACTAATTTTCTCTGGATTTTATGTTCTCTGGACTCTCTGAGCTTACTGACTAATATATACACAATTATCTGTTTTTACACCTGAAGGAGCCGTCCTTCCATAACTTATCATTTTGATACCTCTTTTCGGTCTAACCATCCGATATTGGAGACTTGGCTGCCACACATATTTGTGGAGGTATTCTGTTTATGTTTTATGTTTATTAATATCTTTGTTTATTATTACGTTTTGATTATCATTGTATTTATTATCCGTACATTGGGTAAGGCGCCAATCTGATATTGTGTTCCATTCCATATATATATATATATATATATATATATATATATATATATATATATACACATATATACACCAGTCTGAAGAGATAAGTTAGCTGGGATGAAGTAAAATATATACCTGGATGGAGTTCCCCTATAAGCTGTTGCTCATGTTGCAACATTTCTCGGTGTTGATGGTAATATGTTGTATTTTTAAAAAATTATATTGAGAACATTTGATACATGGTCATTTAGATGGTGAATTGTCACGGTTTGCTACTGGCTGTAGTTCAGCCTCTCCTCCCAAGAGATTGCACTGCCTTCGCCTGTTCCTGCCTGTGAAAACACCTGTGAGCTGATCCTGACTTCTTCCCTGGTATTGGACTAACTGCTTGTTCCTACATTTTGCACCTCCTTGTGTGACCCAGATCCCGGGTTTGTTTTGACCATGCTCCTGCTTACTCCCTGGTATTATTGTGATTCTCCCAACTTCTGACCCCTGGCTTGCCTGAAACTCCTTTTGCCTAACTCTCCCGTGGATCATCCAGTGCTTCCAGATATCCAATATTTGCAGTCCATTGTCTAACTTGGAAAACCAGAGTTTCCAGCTTCTTACCATTATCTGACAACCGAGATATCATATACCTGCAGTCATCTGTCTAACTTGGAAAACCAGTGTCACCAGGTTCCCAGCTTACCCTTCCAAACCAGACACCCTGCAGCTGCTTTCATTTGCCATACTTGGAATCACCTGGGTCTCCCACAGTCATCCCGTTTTGCCTGGTCTCCAGCTTCCCAACCAAATCTGCTTACTCCAACTAACCTGTACCTGCAGTTGTGCCAGGTATCCAGTACTTCAGTCCTTCAGCTACCTCGGTATCCTGGGATCCTGTTTTACTGTTTTTATAAACTTGTGTTAGTTGCCTTATTATTTACTGCATCTCATTTTTACCTGTGTGACCTGTGTTTAAAATAAACCACTTTTGTTTCATTCACATTCTCTATGTGGGTATTGGGAATCTTGATAGGAATCTTTTGTGCATAGTTTATCTATTTTGCTTTTTGGAATGTTAATTTATGGATTGTTAGATTATAAACTTCTCTAGAGATCTGTAGTATATTGCCATTTTCCAACTACACCTTAACAAATAGTTAATTTTTTTCTGTCAACAAGCATTTATAGAAACCAGAAATATCCCCAAAACTTAGTTTACGTTGTTCCTTTGCTACCTATTTTGCACATTATCTCTTACAAGAACTATATTTCTATTAGCTCCCCTTCTCTTGCACCAACATAACTTTAGGCTGATATTGGTAAAGTTATTTATCATGTGTTAGGATATAAAATGATGAGGTTTGTTACACAAAAGAGTGATCTATAATATTTTTGTTTATTTTTCACAAAAATGTTAAACGAAAACTACAAAAGAGTCAAAAATTAAGCCCACTTCGGTGTGTGGAGGTAGGTACACGAAGCCCGGCTTGGCAGGTTGTAAACCGTTCCTGTCTTGGTGGTTTGAATACAGAAGCAGGCTTGGTGGGTGGTACATATAACCATATTTAGGGGCTGGTGGACAGAGCTATGGCTGTGTTATAGAGAGCTCTGCTTGGTGCACACGGCCTAAAAGGAGAAGTATTACTCGGCACCTGCCTTGGAGGATGAGGCTTCAGGGGTGGCAAACAGAGCTCAGCTTTGGCTAAGTTATAGAAAGCTCTGCTTGGTGCACACGGCCTAAAAGGAGAAGTGTTGCTCGGCACCTGCCTTGGAGGATGAAGCTTCAGGGGTGGCAAACAGAGCTCAGCTTTGGCTAAGTTATAGAAAGCTCTGCTTGGTGCACACGGCCTAAAAGGAGAAGTGTTGCTCAGCACCTGCCTTGGAGGATGAGGCTTCAGAGGTGGCAAACAGAGCTCAGCTTTGGCTAAGTTATAGAAAGCTCTGCTTGGTGCACATGGCCTAAAAGGAGAAGTGTTGCTCAGCACCTGCCTTGGAGGATGAGGCTTCAGGGGTGGCAAACAGAGCTCAGCTTTGGCTTTGTTATAGAGAGCTCTGCTTGGTTGGTGGCAAACAGACCCTGAACCTGGCTTGGTGTCTAAACCAGAGACCTCAGCTGGCGGTGTGTCACAGATAGCCCGGCATGCGGTGCGGCTCCAAGGGCCTGATTGGGGCTGTGACGCAGAGATCTTGGCCTTTCGTGCAGCAGAGAGAGCTCGTATGGTGGTATAGCACAGCGGGCCGAGCTGGGGGTGATGTACTGAAAGCCCAGTTGAAGGGTGGCCCAAAGATCCCAGCTGAAGGTCTGGCACAGAGCACTGAGGTGGTGGTGTAGAACAAACAGCCTGACTTGGGGTACGTCTCAGAGGGTCCAGCTGGTTGTGTATGGCTGTGGGTGGGACACAGAGTTCCCGGCTGGTGGGACGGCGCAGTGAGCCCTGCTGGATAGTGCCACGGAAAATACAGCTTGGCGGGTGGCAGAGAGACCCTGGCTGGCTCATAGAAGTCATTTCTAAGGAGAAATAATAAAATAAAAAATATTTAAAGATTTCAAAATTTAAATGGAAGTGTTATGTAATCTAACAATGAACATCAGAATCTATATCCTATGAACTGTATATGACTCGGCTTTAAGTCATCTAAAATCTCCAGAATACAACTAGCTAGTGCAGGTCAGTAGATGGCAAAAATCATTTCAGTTGTTACTCAGGTGTTATAAGCAATAAGCCCCCCTACCATAAATTAGAGATATTAGAAGTCACCTCATATTTCTGTCACTGTTATAGTATCACTTTGGCATACTGACTGTATATGGTCACGGTAATTCTTGGTAACTTAGTATCCTTAATATCCTTTAAAAAAGTCTACATTAGCTGTGAGAGCCCAGATTACTATCTTTTCGAAGTCACTTGATGCCTGATGTCTAATATTTCTAGCACATAAATATCCTGGCTAAAATGTTAATATATGCTTATCTTTTCACCAGAGGGCAGTAGAAATGTAAATAACAATAATTTGCATATCATATCATGTATGATGGGATCTAAGAATTTCACTTTTAAATAAAAGAAGGTATGTAGCGGGAATGGAATATGAGCTATATTTATTTTGTACAATATTTTGACATTGGTTTGTCATGGGAAATTAATTATAACAGGCATGTCAGCCGGTCACGTAGTAACCCGCTCATCCCAGTGGTATACCCACTTATTGTGGACTGTACTTCTAATATTATTTACCATTTATGGTTTATACACCACTTCCCCACCTTCTCCATTGTATAAACTGTCTATGGCCAGACCCTTCCTCCCATCATCATAGCCAGAAAGCTTAGAGGAAAAGATTCAATATATCAGCGTTATCAGACAAAAGATTGTTATAGTTACCTTTACTTTGCTGAATTTAGTAGAGGTGCTTTAGCGTCTTGTTCAGTATCATCCGAAATAACATCTAAGACTGAGGAGCTAAGTGCTGGGAGCGGATTTTATAGGCAGCTATTGTGATGATTTGCACGATTATGACATCACTCACCTTTACAATTCAGACAGGGGATGAACTGTTGATAAATGCTAAGTCTTTGCATAAAAACAGACCTGTCCTTTTGGCACTATCGAATTGCTTATAAAGCATTAGTCAATATTTTTTTAAGCATTTTTAATATAGTTTTACACATAAAAAGTATATGAATAATGCTCTATTACTACACAATAGAAAAGGCCATCTTCTAAAATCTTAAACAATACATTATTGTTGGTCATACCTTTTGATGTTTATAAAGGTATTCAACGGTGTTACTCTGGATGTTAAGCTACAACACTTTTGTTTCTTGAACAGGTTTCTGTTTATTAAAGATGACAGCAACAGTTGAATGCAGTTACTCACAGTTGCTTATAGTACGGCAGGCAATTCAGGCAATAACAGTTTATGCAGTCTTGTATGCACATACACTTATACATATGGGGGTATAGACTATCTCATACAGTATAGATGCAGGCAGGTTCTTTAATATACTACACGTCCATGTAGTATTACTGTGTTGTGGGCACAGACTCCTCTAATACTAACAGGGAGCCTCTGGTCACCTTCCATTATGCTCTTTGGGCACTTTGTATACTCTGGCACGCAGCTACTAATGCTGCGACTGGTCCGTACACTGTCTGACTGAAAAGTATAATGTGCAATTTTCCTTATTGTCAGGACAGGAGAATGAGATAAATAACTTACATAAAGTAGACAATGTTGTCAGTATTGTGTGGTAATCTCGTATTATTGTAATGTGATGTCCTTTTTATAAATTTCTGTAAAACTAGATTTAATGGGAATGTTCACCCACAACTTGATTTTCCAACAGTACAGAACTGGTCTCCTTTATACAGCTAGAAGACCCTGCCATGTGAACTTTCCATTCATACGAACATTGCCAGAACAATTCTCATCCCATAGGTGAAGGTCTCTTGGCTCTGATCCTGTTCCTGACTGCAGTATCTCCTACCATCATTACCAAGTGCTCTGTTCCTGACTGCAGTATATCCTACCAGCATTACCAAGTGCTCTGTTCCTGACTGCAGTATCTCCTACCAGCATTACCAAGTGCTCTGTTCCTGACTGCAGTATATCCTACCAGCATTACCAAGTGCTATGTTCCTGACTGCTGTATATCCTACCAGCATTATCAAATGCTTTGTTCCTGACTGCAGTATCTCCTACCAGCATTACCAAGTGCTCTGTTCCTGACTGCTGTATATCCTACCAGCATTACCAAGTGCTCTGTTCCTGACTGCAGTATCTCCTACCAGCATTACCAAGTGCTCTGGTCCTGACTGCTTTATATCCTACCAGCATTAACAAGTGCTATGTTCCTGACTGCTGTATATCCTACCAGCATTATCAAGTGCTCTGTTCCTGACTGCAGTATCTCCTACCAGCATTATCAAATTCTCTGTTCCTGACTGCTGTATATCCTACCAGCATTATCAAATGCTTTGTTCCTGACTGCTGTATATCCTACCAGCATTACCAAGTGCTCTGTTACTGACTGCAGTATCTCCTACCAGCATTACCAAGTGCTCTGTTCCTGACTGCAGTATCTCCAGTCAGCAGTACAAAGAGCCTCTGATCTTGTCCACGGCATCCTCCTATCCTCCTCCTGCATCCATCTCACACACTTCACTGTGGGTTCAGTCTCCCATTGGTTGCTCCACCAGGTGCCAGTTCTGAGTATCCTGTGGTCCACTCCAGCTATGAGTTCCTTGTAGCAGGTTCCAGGACTATGTGATTTAATGAGAGGACTATGTGATTTTTAAGTGGTAGCCATAGGGATCAACAGACATCCACATTACCAGAGTAGTGAATTAAAAACATTATGGGTAATGCACATTCAAAACACAAGTCCTACTTGTGGAGACTCTGATGGCACGTCATCTGTTATATATAACTGCAAACTATATTTCTGAATAATAAATGTGATGTGTTGTTTATACTACATTTATTAATTATCAAAAACAATGTTCCTGAAATGCTTCCAAAAAACTTGAATTAATATGAAAAGTGATAAAGTTTTTTGAGCAACGTTATAATAGAGTATTAGAACTGGACTATATATTTCATGCAGTGAAACCTTCATTATTTACAGAAATTTGATCATGTTATTATCACATTATTTTTGGAATTAAAATGACTGGTCCTTATATTATTTTAAAGCAAGTCAGAAATTACTATTTTTCATCAATTAATGTAGTAGTTGATGCCGAGCTGTGAGATAATGTTTTAATCTTATTTATTTACCACACTAAATTTTATGTAAGTAAAACATTATTTATGTACTCAAGCTAAATTGTAGTGTGCTTAGTTAAAGCAAATAATAATTTAGTAACCCAAAGACAACTGACGGTCTAAATTTAATGAGCAATTTAACAATAAAAACAGTCCTTCAGTTAAACTGTTACAGACCAATTAAATCCACAATTTGGCATTAATGTATATAAGACTACTGAGCTGAATAATGTACCTGAAATAAGTGAAGTGTTTATACTTTACTAGGTTTGTCTATTGTGCTCTCTTTCATCTTACTACAGAGACTGTCATGTTAGGAGAGTGGTGCTTCTAAATCTAAGCCAGCAAAGTGTGAATAAAAGGCTTGCAGACTTTCTTTGCAAAAATAGACATAATCTGCAAAGCACAAAATGACTGATAAACAAAGTTAAGTCCTCTTTGGTTATATCACGCACCTTTATTTGCACTTGTGTGCCTAGATTCACCCCAAAATGCATGGTTTTGTGAAGCAAGAAAACAATGTGTGTGGAGGAGCATAGGCTTGCATTGGACCCAATCAGGCTTTCTGATACCCTTCTTTAGATGCTCTCCGAAAACCTCTTTTTTAGAGCTTACCATATTCCTAATAACACTATGTAAGCTTTCTAATGAGCAGGGTACTCCATACCCTTTGTTTTCATTAGAGATGCTCACTGAGCCCTGTGTTTTGGTTTTGGTTTTGGATCTGAATTAACTTCGTGTTTAGGTTTTGGTTTTGGCAAAACCACCATTGTGTGTTTTTGTTTTGGTTTTGGATAGAGATGCTCACTGACCCCCGTGTTTTGGTTTTGGATCTGGATTAGCTTCGTGTTTTGGTTTTGGGTTTGGAAAAATCACCCTTGTGTGTTTTGGTTTTGGTTTTGGTTTTTGATCTGGATTTTTTTTTTTATATAGAAAAAATGCTAAAATATGCTAAAATCACATAATTTTGCTCTTTTTTAAATCCTACATTATTATTAACCTCACTAACACTAATTTCAAGTAATTTGCAGTCAGTTTTGCCCACCTCACAGGTCACATTATTATTTTCATACACTTTTGGACCAATACTGCAGCGACCTGGCTGGATGGTAAGCGACAGAGCAATGACTCAAACACATGGCAGTTTCTAGCACATCTTGGACACATTGGCACACAGCAGGGGTAGAGAAGAAAAGTGGTGCAAGATGGAATTGTCCTTGGATCATGAAATCAGTTATGGTTCATTTGATTGCTCCACCCGTTCCTTGGATAACTGGGGTAATTCTACAGCTAATACATGGACAGAGTGAAGCGGGTGGTCATGTACAAGGAGACACTCAAAGGTGGGAAAGGGATCCCAGATATCCCCACCATGCTGCGCGCCTTCTTTGTATGCAACTGCATCTGCAGAACTCTTATTGAAAAGAACATTTGCTCTGCTGAGAAGTCCATGTCTCGCTTTTTCCTCCTGCCTCTTTGAAGGACCCTTAGTTGGGACAAGTGGGATAGCTCCTTCCCTTACAACTGGACTACACCTTGGTGAGGGAGCACCATCTGGAGGGACTTAAACCAGACTTGTAGAAGCCAAAAACTGTCCACAAGCTCATCAGAGCTAAAGACATTATGTAGTCTGTTCCAGGGCTCCCTGCTGCAACAACAAAACACATGTGGGAGAATGTGGCTATCCAGAGGGGTCTGCCTCTCAGGACATTCATGCACTCTAGGAACCTGTGCCGATATGTCCACTGCCCCTTCTGCATTACCAGAAGAGAGACAGCACAGCGTATTTTTTGGGACTGCCCACTGCACACACACTGTTGCATGCCTTGGAACATGAACATAAGGACAGTGTGCCCAGAACTTGCCTTTCATACCATTTGGTATTTTATGTATTATTTCCTGGGACCCATATCATTGGGGCAATCCAGGAGGCCTGGAGTCTAATGAACTGCTTTAAGGACGCTATTTGGCTGGCCAGGAATCATCTTGAAAAGGGAGAAGATGACCATCCAGGACTGTCGCAGGCTGATCCACAGCCTACTAAGAGACTATAACATCATTGACAGTCCTGAGGAAGAGAAAGATGATTCATTTTCTGTCTTCCTCGTCTCCTTCTCCCCCATGTGTCTGTTTATTCAATATAACACTTTTGAATTTGCCTGCAAATTCAGAAGACAAGCCTGCTAGCCCTCCTATTTTTATTTCAGCAATGACAGTTAGCAATGGAGCTCTTGTCTTTGGGTGTATATAACACCCTACCATTTTTGGTGCAAATTCAGAAGAAAAGCCTGCAAAGACTAATATATTTGTATTTCAGCAATTACAATTAGCAATGGAGCAATGGAGCTCTTCTCTTTGTGTGTAACCTATATAACGCAGTAGAATTTGCCTGCAAATTCAGAAGACAAGCCTGCTTGTCTTCCTATTCATCAATGACTCTTAGCACTGGAACACTCGTCTTTGGGTGTATATTAGACCCTACACTTAATAGTGCAAATTCAGAAAAAAAGACTCCAAAGAACCTGTATATTAGTATTTCAGCAATGACAACATTACCAACGCAGCTCTTCTATTTGGGTGTATATTAGAACCTACACTTATTAGTGCAAATTCAGAAAAAAAGACTGCAAGGACTGGTATATTAGTATTTCATGTCTTTGGGTGTATATAACACTATACACTTTTTGTACACTTTACCTACTCTCTTTCTCAATCTATCCTATCCCTTCTGTATCCCTCTCTCAAATGGCGCTAGATCACAGTTGAGGACAATATTTATACATTCAAAAACTCGCGAGATCCGATGACGTCACAACGACGTCTGCCTCAATTTGGATTCTGAATTGGCGCGAAAGTACCGAGCCGACTCAACTCGGTACTCGGATCCCCTTAGTTCGGGTGGGCTCGGTTTTCGGGAGACCGAGCCCGTCCATCTCTACCTATAACAACCAATAAGATACTAGCTGTCATTTTGTAGAATGTGCTAAATAAAGGATAACTAGAATCTGATTTGTTGCTATAGGCAACATCTCCAGTTATTCAGAACCCACAGTTTAGTAAATATACCCAGTGGTTTTAAGCTTCAGATTTGTGTTTGGTATTAATTCCTTATTACCCTGTGAATAATGAATTATATATTTTAGAACATGATCGAGCATTACATAATAAGTGGTCATGCTTCGAGGTCTTTGCAGTGTGTGTATGTATGAATATGAACCTATTATGATATTATGGAATATGGAGATTATTTTAGATGTTAAATGTACAAAATAGACCCTTTTGGTCTATGTTGCAAATAAAAACTTTAACCTATCTATGAGTATTTGCTGTATATTCTCTCTAGTATAGTGTACACATTACTGCTCCCATCTTGGTGGGTAGGCGTACCGAGTCCGCCTCATCATCTGGCCGACATCAACAGCTTTCAACAATCCTTATAATTATGAATCTTGCAGCTCTTTGCTCTACCATGAGGTGTGTGTGTGTGTGTGTGTGTGTGTGTGTGTGTGTGTGTAAGGTGCCTTGTGAGCTACTGTATAGATAGCGTGAAAAAGGAAGTGAAGTATAAAATTTGAAGTTCAAGACTGAAACCTAATACATGGTTGAGTTCAAATCAATGAATTGCTAAAATTACAACTATTGATCCAATTAATTGATGGATGAAAATATAGGGTTCTCCCAGTGCTAGAACAAAACGGTAGCACTTTCAGACAGTATGAAAATAACGTTTCCTATGTGTTTGCTTTCTGTCCATTGTGTTGCCTTTTTACTAATTAAAAAAAAACATCACCTCCTAGTGGAAACAGACTACTTTACCATCAATTCATAAACTAAGTAAAAAAATTTGTTTTACCAGAATTTGATTAGGTTCTGTCAGATATGGATCCCTGGTTTAATTATAACCCCACCCCCACAGGACCCTTTTAGAAACATAAGCTCCCTTGAAACACTGTATTTGTCAGAATTTACCATATTAAGGCATATTGCTAATATTTTAGTATATGCCCTCCTTCCCTTCCCCATGGCCTCATTATTCTTCTTTTTTATCCGTCCTCTTTTTCCCTTGTTGCTACACTTACTAAAAATGAATACAGATTTTGGTAAAAAACAAATAAATAAGCCCCTGGCACATTCAACAAACAAAACTCACTTCTCGAAAAATTCCCACCTCACCCAGCGTTAGCCTTGCTGTGAGTTGAAGCCTTTTCCTGGTGTAGCCTATTTTGGCTACAAGCTCACTCTTTGGGCTAGATTTACTAAGCTGCGGGTTTAAAAAGGGGGGATGTTGCCTTTAGCAACCAATCAGATTCTAGTTTTAATTTATTTAGTACATTCTACAAAATGACAGCTTGTCGAAGTCAGCAAATTGGATAAAGTCATTTTAATTAAAATCGAGCAAACTTGGTTGTCTTTGTCTGAAAAGATGCGTACGGTACGCTACGGCGTAAAAGGGCACGTTACAACGTAAAAGGGCGTACGCAGCCACAGCACGTGGCACCAACAGTATTAGTCTTTTTACATACATTCGCACAAACACGCTCACTTGTAAAATAGTACACATTAATGGTAGTTGCAACACATAGTCATTTATGTCGAAATATAGTAGTATTTATGTTTTATATTAAAGTTATATGCATATTATTGAAATATATGGAACAGGTTGAATGAATCATATCATGTGTGGTATCATAATAAACCTCTTAACATTTGCTACTGTTTGGTTCACTCTGCGAAGGAATCGCAGAGTGCATACACAAGTTATGAATGATAGGGAATTATGAACTACTTAAGACTAAGGAATCTTGGCGGGAAGAGCAGAGCATACCCCCTGGAGAGATGACCCCCTCCTTTGGATTCTTGATGAGGAACTAGCCAATGATTGACAACCCCTTGGACCTTCCTGAAACCTGAACCAATAGAAGCAAGCTATACCATCTTCATTGTATTACTGTATTTCTGTGTGCATATAAGCAGCAGCTTCACATCTAGTGTTCAGACATCTTGTCCCCAGACTTCAGGATTGAATGACTGTACACTGGATCCAGAGCGCCTGTGATAAGTAACGGCTGTACTTATTATCACTTCGCTTGAATATATTATACTACTTTTTGCGAATAAATCTTTGTGCGTTGGAAACACAAATCGAGGTTCGACAATCGTTATTGGTTAGCGACAATATGCACTTAACGATTTGGGGGCTCGTGAGCTTTGGAGGTTTCATTGCCGGACAATACGCAAGACCAACGGATTTCGGTTCCGCAACAAAGGGTGGAGACGCGTCATATACGGGTAAGAACGCAATGTGTTCAAAACCTGAATTTTACTCTGTGTTGTGAAGCCGAATGTCCGTTTTGCATTGTCTAGGGCACGCTAACTAGAACCTAGGGACAAAAGAGAAAACTGTTTCTTTTACTGTCATTGTGCGTTTTAACTGTATTGCATTGCTTAGCGTATGTGTATTTCCTGCTGTGCGTACGCGGACTTCCGGTGGATTTTCCACGTGGTTAAACAACTGTTTTGATAGTTATTATATGTGCATAGTATAATTACTTGTGAAAACCTCTGAGACATTATTACTGTTGTTGGGAACTTTTGATTTTCTGCGCAGAAAAGGTGTATAGTGTGTGATTTTGTAACGTAGATACACTGTTTACTATTCATTGTGCTCAGTTGCTGTCTGACGAGGTGGGTTGCCCAACTGAAGGACGGTATGCAGGGCAGGTATACCGAAGGCGAAACGGGTTTTCGCAAAGCGCCACCAATAGATCGCAAGGTTTGCTAATAACTAGTATTGGTAGGCAGTGCGATCTAACCGCACGACAACCGTTAGTGCGAATTGGTGAAGCAGCTAGGAAGAATTATATTGGAAAGGCTGGTTGATTGTATCGACTTTGTTCTCCCAGTTATAATAAACTCAACAGATTTTTGTGGTTTAGCCAGGGTATCGAGGAGCTGATAGCCCTTGGGTCCCACAGTGATATTGTCTGTGTTAGGGGTCCTTGTTTAGTACAAGAGGAAGCGAGTGGACGCGGCTTGAGCAAATACGTCCACGGCCAGTAAGAGATCTCTAGCGGTAGAGTGTTTGTAGCAAATTGTTGAAAGTGTTTTAGGAAGTGTGGTCTGCATAGATTGGTGTTGTTCAACATGGGTGCTAAGCATACGCTAGAGATGGCCAGTGTACTGCCTAAGGAAGGTCCTATTGGTTCAGCGAGATTTCTCATGTGTAAGAAATATGGTGCATACGCAACTGCGTATTGCGACACGTGGGTCAAGATGACCAAAGATTGTAATAGGCCTTTCCCAACAATGGGGAGTTTTAATGCAGAGGTACTAAATACTGTAAAAGATAAAGTATGGTTGATTAAGTCAACGAAAAAGAGAAATAGACATAATGATTGTTTAAAATTGTGGCAAATGGAAGGTAACACGTGGCAGAGCAGCGAATGCACAATGGAAGTAGGCGTGGCGAAAAGCGCGCGCAGGGCGGAAGTAGCCGTTGAGAAGCATGGCGGACTCAGCGCAAAACATCAGATCTATGATGATTTCCCTGCATGCTGAAGCAACTATGTCTCCCTCTATACTCTTATATTTAACAAGCACTGCACCTGCTTATAAACCATGTGTGCAGCATCAAAGACAGTGGAGAGTAGAAGCGCAGGTATAAATCCATACCGTCACATATATCGCCCCACCTCGACCACTATAGATATGTGTATGTGTATACATATATGTGTATATATATATATGTATATATATATATATATATATATATATATATATATATATATATATATATATATATTGCTGTAACAAAACACAGGCAGGGCGCCTCATAGTGTAATACCAGGGTTGTAATAAACAAAGTGTGTATTAATATGCGTACCGTAAGGTTAGGATAGGCAATCTTGAAGTAAGATGTATCCTCTTTGAGAACTGTACCTCTGGATCTCAACTCAATGAAAAGATAATGCAGAAAGAGCAAACCTAGCGTAATATTGCAATGTATAGTATAATACACCACATGGAAGTGACAACACCGCTTACAACAAACTGCTTAGAGTGTTAACCCAGATGTATACCATTCAAGAGAGGACACCAGTATAACCACATTTATATATAGAAATGTATAGTATGCGTACCAGATGTCCCAGGGCAAATAGCACTTCTCAATCAATAAACACAAAGCTTTCTTGTGTAAAACATGTGTTCCAATACAAAAAAGGTAATGGAAACACAGCTGATGATTAGCGGGGCTCGACGCGTTTCGTCTTGACAACAACAATACTTCCTCAGGAGCAGAGAAATCAATAGTATATGGAGAACATATCTCCGGTCATTAATAGACCTAGCGCGCCATATTGGCGCATGCTGGAATGTGCGCAGGCGAGAAAAATACAAAAAACTTTATTGAGACATTTAACGCACCTAAAGTGCGCATATGCAGGATAACGCTAAGTACGATCGCTAAACTAGTGATCATGTAACCTGGTAAAACAATTTTTGAAAAAAATGTTTGCAAACAAAAGTCCATTCACAGTGCCTGATTACTTACATATCACTATGATATATAAAAAGTGTAAAAGTGCAAAGTGACTCAAAAGAGAACATCATTGTGTAATGTTGCTTTGCAAGTCAAAACATGACCTACATTACATGTTTACAAATACATAATAAAAATATATAAGAGTAACATCATAAGTAGCAGATTCATAAATGATGTTAAATGCCTATTGAAAATCATATATTTATATATATATCTACTATATAAATGCCTAGTGGCGTGTGTGAAAAAAAAAAAAAACAGGCTGCAGCGCCACCTGCTGGGCAGAGTTATACACTGACCTATATATTTCTTGAAGGAGAAGTGACAGTTGGGAGTGGTTGGTGGTTGCCGGGCGTAAAAGTGGGGAGTTTTTAACACCTTAAGTAGCTTGATGAAGGATGTGGCAATGAAGATGAAGGATGAGGTGATGGAGAAAAATGATGAGGTGGTGACATGTGGACAAAACCACGTTAAAAAAGGGCGCTTGCATCGGGAAGTAACGCTCTTCCCCTGAGGAGGCCTGGGCTAGGCCCAAATGCATGACAAGAACCTTTTTAACACCTTAAGTAGCTTGATTTGACTAGAATGCATGAGTATCATGCAAGGGTTAACTTGTATATATATATATATATAAAAAGAAGTTTGTTTCCTTGTTTGTTGGCGAATATTTTCGACACTCCTGCACTGATTCGTCATCATCATCATCATCATTATTTATTTACATAGCGCCACTAATTCCGCAGCACTGTACAGAGAACTCACATCAGTCCCTGCCCCTTTGGAGCTTACAATCTTAATCCCCTAACATACACACACACACAGACCGAGATAGACTAAGGGAAATTTCATAGCAGACAATTAACCTACCAGTGTGTTTTTGGAGTGTTGGAGGAAACCGGAGCACCCGGAGGAAACCCACGCAAATACTGGGAGAACATACAAACTTCACACAGAAAAGGCCATGGTCGGTAATCAAACTCATGACCCCAGTGCTGTGAGGCAGAAGCCACCGTGCTGCCCACAATCATTGATTGTGATGAGACCAATGCAAGGTGGTCCAGTAGGATCCTGGCCAGGTTTTAAGGGGGTTAGAGTCCATGTCGACCTCCTGTTCATGAATACATACCCCTGGATGTAGTTAAAGATGTCCCTCTATAGGCTCCATACAAAAGCTCAGGAAAGGGTGATATCTTAATTTGTTACTCCCAGTGTAGATCAGTGAAACAGGGTCTCAGATAGTACAGTTGTGGGCCTCAACGCGTTTCGTTCAGTTTAAACTTCATCAGGAGGAATTAGGTGATATTAAAAACTATGCGCTTTATATAGGGGTGTGTAGCGCCATTTTGCGCTAAAATCGCGGGCAAATGGCGCACCGGCCGCCATTTTTTTTTCTTCCTCTACCCAAAAATGACACCTCATGGTGTAATTAGTATATTAGTACATTCGTGGGATATGACTACCAGTGATCTCGCCTGTATATTATACAGATAAGCTTATATTTATTATCTTCATTGTGAGTTTGCATTTTATATTTTTTCTGCTGAATAAATTGTTTGCAAAAATACTACACCATATGGCTTTCTAATATCTTTCCTACTATTGAGCGGTGATGCAGCAGTTATTAATAGAACATACTATATTTGCATCTTGTCTCTGCGAGCAAAGGAAATCACCACCTGTGATGACTGAGGAGCCTATATACTGATAAGCTGTTATTTTACTTATTTCTGGTATGCACATTACTACACTATTAATCTGCCCAGTGTCTCACCTGATTTTCTGATATATGCTGCTATATGCTGATATCTACCTGCATTACTAATTTTCTCGGGATTTTATGTTCTCTGGACTCTCTGAGCTTACTGACTAATATATACACAATTATCTGTTTTTACACCTGAAGGAGCCGTCCTTCCATAACTTATCATTTTGATACCTCTTTTCGGTCTAACCATCCGATATTGGAGACTTGGCTGCCACACATATTTGTGGAGGTATTCTGTTTATGTTTTATGTTTATTAATATCTTTGTTTATTATTACGTTTTGATTATCATTGTATTTATTATCCATACATTGGGTAAGGCGCCAATCTGATATTGTGTTCCATTCCATATATATATATATATATATATATATATACACCAGTCTGAAGAGATAAGTTAGCTGGGATGAAGTAAAATATCTACCTGGATGGAGTTCCCCTATAAGCTGTTGCTCATGTTGCAACATTTCTCAGTGTTGATGGTAATATGTTGTATTTTTAAAAAATTATATTGAGAACATTTGATACATGGTCATTTAGATGGTGAATTGTCACGGTTTGCTACTGGCTGTAGTTCAGCCTCTCCTCCCAAGAGATTGCACTGCCTTCGCCTGTTCCTGCCTGTGAAAACACCTGTGAGCTGATCCTGACTTCTTCCCTGGTATTGGACTAACTGCTTGTTCCTACATTTTGCACCTCCTTGTGTGACCCAGATCCTGGGTTTGTTTGACCATGCTCCTGCTTAATCCATGGTATTATTGTGAATCTCCCAACTTCTGACCCCTGGCTTGCCTGAAACTCCTTTTGCCTAACTCTCCCGTGGATCATCCAGTGCTTCCAGATATCCAATATTTGCAGTCCATTGTCTAACTTGGAAAACCAGAGTTTCCAGCTTCTCACCATTATCTGACAACCCAGATATCATATACCTGCAGTCATCTGTCTAACTTGGAAAACCAGTGTCACCAGCTTCCCAGCTTACCCTTCCAAACCAGACACCCTGCAGCTGCTTTCATTTGCCATACTTGGAATCACCTGGGTCTCCCACAGTCATCCCGTTTTGCCTGGTCTCCAGCTTCCCAACCAAATCTGCTTACTCCAACTAACCTGTACCTGCAGTTGTGCCAGGTATCCAGTACTTCAGTCCTTCAGCTACCTCGGTATCCTGGGATCCTGTTTTACTGTTTTTATAGACTTGTGTTAGTTGCCTTATTATTTACTGCATCTCATTTTTACCTGTGTGACCTGTGTTTAAAATAAACCACTTTTGTTTCATTCACATTCTCTATGTGGGTATTGGGAATCTTGATACGAATCTTTTGTGCATAGTTTATCTATTTTGCTTTTTGGAATGTTAATTTATGGATTGTTAGATTATAAACTTCTCTAGAGATCTGTAGTATATTGCGATTTTCCAACTACACCTTAACAAATAGTTAATTTTTTTCTGTAAACAAGCATTTATAGAAACCAGAAATATCCCCAAAACTTAGTTTACGTTGTTCCTTTGCTACCTATTTTACACATTATCTCTTACAAGAACTATATTTCTATTAGCTCCCCTTCTCTTGCACCAACATAACTTTAGGCTGATATTGGTAAAGTTATTTATCATGTGTTAGGATATAAAATGATGAGGTTTGTTACACAAAAGAGTGATCTATAATATTTTTGTTTATTTTTCACAAAAATGTTAAACGAAAACTACAAAAGAGTCAAAAATTAAGCCCACTTCGGTGTGTGGAAGTAGGTACACGAAGCCCGGCTTGGCAGGTTGTAAACCGTTCCTGTCTTGGTGGTTTGAATACAGAAGCAGGCTTGGTGGGTGGTGCATATAACCATATTTGGGGGCTGGTGGACAGAGCTATGGCTGTGTTATAGAGAGCTCTGCTTGGTGCACACGGCCTAAAAGGAGAAGTATTACTCAGCACCTGCCTTGGAGGATGAGGCTTCAGGGGTGGCAAACAGAGCTCAGCTTTGGCTAAGTTATAGAAAGCTCTGCTTGGTGCACACGGCCTAAAAGGAGAAGTGTTTCTCGGCACCTGCTTTGGAGGATGAGGCTTCAGGGGTGGCAAACAGAGCTCAGCTTTGGCTAAGTTATAGAAAGCTCTGCTTGGTGCACACGGCCTAAAAGGAGAAGTGTTGCTCGGCACCTGCCTTGGAGGATGTGGCTTCAGGGGTGGCAAACAGAGCTCAGCTTTGGCTAAATTATAGAAAGCTGTGCTTGGTGCACACGGCCTAAAAGGAGAAGTGTTGCTCGGCACCTGCCTTGGAGGATGAGGCTTCAGGGGTGGCAAACAGAGCTCAGCTTTGGCTGTGTTATAGAGAGCTCTGCTTGGTTGGTGGTAAACAGACCCTGAACCTGGCTTGGTGTCTAAACCAGAGACCTCAGCTGGCGGTGTGTCACAGATAGCCCGGCATGCGGTGCGGCTCCAAGGGCCTGATTGGGGCTGTGACGCAGAGATCTTGGCCTTTCGTGCAGCAGATAGAGCTCGTATGGTGGTATAGCACAGCGGGCCGAGCTGGGGGTGATGTACTGAGAGCCCAGTTGAAGGGTGGCCCAAAGATCCCAGCTGAAGGTCTGGCACAGAGCACTGAGGTGGTGGTGTAGAACAAACAACCTGACTTGGGGTACGTCTCAGAGGGTCCAGCTGGTTGTGTATGGCTGTGGGTGGGACACAGAGTTCCCAGCTGGTGGGATGGCGCAGTGAGCCCTGCTGGATAGTGCCACGGAAAATACAGCTTAGCGGGTGGCAGAGAGACCCTGGCTGGCTCATAGAAGTCATTTCTAAGGAGAAATAATAAAATAAAAAATATTTAAAGATTTCAAAATTTAAATGGAAGTGTTATGTAATCTAACAATGAACATCAGAATCTATATCCTATGAACTGTATATGACTGGGCTTTAAGTCATCTAAAATCTCCAGAATACAACTAGCTAGTGCAGGTCAGTAGATGGCAAAAATCATTTCAGTTGTTACTCAGGTGTTATAAGCAATAAGCCCCCCTACCATAAATTAGAGATATTAGAAGTCACCTCATATTTCTGTCACCGTTATAGTATCACTTTGGCATACTGACTGTATATGGTCACGGTAATTCTTGGTAACTTAATATCCTTAATATCCTTTAAAAAAGTCTACATTAGCTGTGAGAGCCCAGATTACTATCTTTTCGAAGTCACTTGATGCCTGATGTCTAATATTTCTAGCACATAAATATCCTGGCTAAAATGTTAATATATGCTTATCTTTTCACCAGAGGGCAGTAGAAATGTAAATAACAATAATTTGCATATCATATCATGTATGATGGGATCTAAGAATTTCAATTTTAAATAAAAGAAGATATGTAGCGGGGATGGAATATGAGCTATATTTATTTTGTACAATATTTTGACATTGGTTTGTCATGGGAAATTAATTATAACAGGCATGTCAGCCGGTCACGTAGTAACCCGCTCATCCCAGTGGTATACCCACTTATTGTGGACTGTACTTCTAATATTATTTACCATTTATGGTTTATACACCACTTCCCCACCTTCTCCATTGTATAAACTGTCTATGGCCAGACCCTTCCTCCCATCATCATAGCCAGAAAGCTTAGAGGAAAAGATTCAATATATCAGCGTTATCAGACAAAAGATTGTTATAGTTACCTTTACTTTGCTGAATTTAGTAGAGGTGCTTTAGCGTCTTGTTCAGTATCATCCGAAATAACATCTAAGACTGAGGAGCTAAGTGCTGGGAGCGGATTTTATAGGCAGCTATTGTGATGATTTGCACCATTATGACATCACTCACCTTTACAATTCAGACAGGGGATGAACTGTTGATAAATGCTAAGTCTTTGCATAAAAACAGACCTGTCCTTTTGGCACTATCGAATTGCTTATAAAGCATTAGTCAATATTTTTTTAAGCATTTTTAATATAGTTTTACACATAAAAAGTATATGAATAATGCTCTATTACTACACAATAGAAAAGGCCATCTTCTAAAATCTTAAACAATACATTATTGTTGGTCATACCTTTTGATGTTTATAAAGGTATTCAACGGTGTTACTCTGGATGTTAAGCTACAACGCTTTTGTTTCTTGAACAGGTTTCTGTTTATTAAAGATGACAGCAACAGTTGAATGCAGTTACTCACAGTTGCTTATAGTACGGCAGGCAATTCAGGCAATAACAGTTTATGCAGTCTTGTATGCACATACACTTATACATATGGGGGTATAGACTATCTCATACAGTATAGATGCAGGCAGGTTCTTTAATATACTACACGTCCATGTAGTATTACTGTGTTGTGGGCACAGACACCTCTAATACTAACAGGGAGCCTCTGGTCACCTTCCATTATGCTCTTTGGGCACTTTGTATACTCTGGCACGCAGCTACTAATGCTGCGACTGGTCCGTACACTGTCTGACTGAAAAGTATAATGTGCAATTTTCCTTATTGTCAGGACAGGAGAATGAGGGTAAATAACTTACATAAAGTAGACAATGTTGTCAGTATTGTGTGGTAATCTCGTATTATTGTAATGTGATGTCCTTTTTATAAATTTCTGTAAAACTAGATTTAATGGGAATGTTCACCCACAACTTGATTTTCCAACAGTCCAGAACTGGTCTCCTTTATACAGCTAGAAGACCCTGCCATGTGAACTTTCCATTCATACGAACATTGCCAGAACAATTCTCATCCCATAGGTGAAGGTCTCTTGGCTCTGATCCTGTTCCTTACTGCAGTATCTCCTACCATCATTACCAAGTGCTCTGTTCCTGACTGCAGTATATCCTACCAGCATTACCAAGTGCTATGTTCCTGACTGCTGTATATCCTACCAGCATTATCAAATGCTTTGTTCCTGACTGCAGTATCTCCTACCATCATTACCAAGTGCTCTGTTCCTGACTGCAGTATCTCCTACCAGCATTACCAAGTGCTCTGTTCCTGACTGCAGTATATCCTACCAGCATTACCAAGTGCTATGTTCCTGACTGCTGTATATCCTACCAGCATTATCAAATGCTTTGTTCCTGACTGCAGTATCTCCTACCAGCATTACCAAGTGCTCTGTTCCTGACTGCTGTATATCCTACCAGCATTACCAAGTGCTCTGTTCCTGACTGCAGTATCTCCTACCAGCATTACCAAGTGCTCTGGTCCTGACTGCTGTTTATCCTACCAGCATTAACAAGTGCTATGTTCCTGACTGCTGTATATCCTACCAGCATTATCAAGTGCTCTGTTCCTGACTGCAGTATCTCCTACCAGCATTATCAAATTCTCTGTTCCTGACTGCTGTATATCCTACCAGCATTATCAAATGCTTTGTTCCTGACTGCTGTATATCCTACCAGCATTACCAAGTGCTCTGTTCCTGACTGCAGTATCTCCTACCAGCATTACCAAGTGCTCTGTTCCTGACTGCAGTATCTGCAGTCAGCAGTACAAAGAGCCTCTGATCTTGTCCACGGCATCCTCCTATCCTCCTCCTTCATCCATCTCACACACTTCACTGTGGGTTCAGTCTCCCATTGGTTGCTCCACCAGGTGCCAGTTCTGAGTATCCTGTGGTCCACTCCAGCTATGAGTTCCTTGTAGCAGGTTCCAGGACTATGTGATTTAATGAGAGGACTATGTGATTTTTAAGTGGTAGCCATAGGGATCAACAGACATCCACATTACCAGAGTAGTGAATTAAAAACATTATGGGTAATGCACATTCAAAACACAAGTCCTACTTGTGGAGACTATGATGGCACGTCATCTGTTATATATAACTGCAAACTATATTTCTGAATAATAAATGTGATGTGTTGTTTATACTACATTCATTAATTATCAAAAACAATGTTCCTAAAATGCTTCCAAGAAACTTGAATTAATATGAAAAGTGATAAAGTTTTTTGAGCAACGTTATAATAGAGTATTAGAACTGGACTATATATTTCATGCAGTGAAACCTTCATTATTTACAGAAATTTGATCATGTTATTATCACATTATTTTTGGAATTAAAATGACTGGTCCTTATATTATTTTAAAGCAAGTCAGAAATTACTATTTTTCATCAATTAATGTAGTAGTTGATGCCGAGCTGTGAGATAATGTTTTAATCTTATTTATTTACCACACTAAATTTTATGTAAGTAAAACATTATTTATGTACTCAAGCTAAATTGTAGTGTGCTTAGTTAAAGCAAATAATAATTTAGTAACCCAAAGACAACTGACGGTCTAAATTTAATGAGCAATTTAACAATAAAAACAGTCCTTCAGTTAAACTGTTACAGACCAATTAAATCAACAATTTGGCATTAATGTATATAAGACTACTGAGCTGAATAATGTACCTGAAATAAGTGAAGTGTTTATACTTTACTAGGTTTGTCTATTGTGCTCTCTTTCATCTTACTACAGAGACTGTCATGTTAGGAGGGTGGTGCTTCTAAATCTAAGCCAGCAAAGTGTGAATAAAAGGCTTGCAGACTTTCTTTGCAAAAATAGACATAATCTGCAAAGCACAAAATGACTGAAAAACAAAGTTAAGTCCTCTTTGGTTATATCACGCACCTTTATTTGCACTTGTGTGCCTAGATTCACCCCAAAATGCATGGTTTTGTGAAGCAAGAAAACAATGTGTGTGGAGGAGCATAGGCTTGCATTGGACCTAATCAGGCTTTCCGATACCCTTCTTTAGATGCTCTCCGAAAACCTCTTTTTTAGAGCTTACCATATTCCTAATAACACTATGTAAGCTTTCTAATGAGCAGGGTGCTCCATACCCTTTGTTTTCATTAGAGATGCTCATTGACCCCTGTGTTTTGGTTTTGGTTTTGGATCTGAATTAGCTTTGTGTTTTGGTTTTGGGTTTGGAAAAATCACCCTTGTGTGTTTTGGTTTTGGTTTTGGATCTGGATTTTTTTATAGAAAAAATGCTAAAATATGCTAAAATCACATAATTTTGCTCTTTTTTAAATCCTACATTATTATTAACCTCACTAACACTAATTTCAAGTAATTTGCAGTCAGTTTTGACCACCTCACAGGTCACATTATTATTTTCATACACTTTTGGACCAATACTGCAGCGACCTGGCTGGATGGTAAGCGACAGAGCAATGACTCAAACACATGGCAGTTCCTAGCACATCTTGGACACATTGGCACACAGCAGGGGCAGAAAAGAAAAGTGGTGCAAGATGGAGTTGTCCTTGGATCATGAAATCAGTTATGGTTCATTTGATTGCTCCACCCGTTCCTTGGATAACTGGGGTAATTCTACAGCTAATACATGGACAGAGTGAAGCGGGTGGTCATGTACAAGGAGACACTCAAAGGTGGGAAAGGGATCCCAGATATCCCCACCATGCTGCGCGCCTTTTTTGTATGCAACTGCATCTGCAGAACTCTTATTGAAAAGAACATTTGCTCTGCTGAGAAGTCCATGTCTCGCTTTTTCCTCCTGCCTCTTTGAAGGACCCTTAGTTGGGACAAGTGGGATAGCTCCTTCCCTTACAACTGGACTACACCTTGGTGAGGGAGCACCATCTGGAGGGACTTAAACCAGACTTGTAGAAGCCAAAAACTGACCACAAGCTCATCAGAGCTAAAGACATTATGTAGTCTGTTCCAGGGCTCCCTGCTGCAACAACAAAACACATGTGGGAGAATGTGGCTATCCAGAGGGGTCTGCCTCTCAGGACATTCATGCACTCTAGGAACCTGTGCCGATATGTCCACTGCCCCTTCTGCATTACCAGAAGAGAAACAGCACAGCGTATTTTTTGGGACTGCCCACTGCACACACACTGTTGCATGCCTTGGAACATGAACATAAGGACAGTGTGCCCAGAACTTGCCTTTCATACCATTTGGTATTTTATGTATTATTTCCTGGGACTCATATCATTGGGGCAATCCAGGAGACCTGGAGCCTAATGAACTGCTTTAAGGACGCTATTTGGCTGGCCAGGAATCTTCTTGAAAAGGGAGAAGATGACCATCCAGGACTGTCGCAGGCTGATCCACAGCCTACTAAGAGACTATAACATCATTGACAGTCCTGAGGAAGAGAAAGATGATTCATTTTCTGTCTTCCTCGTCTCCTTCTCCCCCATGTGTCTGTTTATTCAATATAACACTTTTGAATTTGCCTGCAAATTCAGAAGACAAGCCTGCTAGCCCTCCTATTTTTATTTCAGCAATGTCAGTTAGCAATGGAGCTCATGTCTTTGGGTGTATATAACACCCTACCATTTTTGATGCAAATTCAGAAGAAAAGCCTGCAAAGACTAATATATTTGTATTTCAGCAATTACAATTAGCAATGGAGCAATGGAGCTCTTCTCTTTGTATGTAACCTAATGTAGAACATAAATGCATATGATGCACAGAATAATAAGATATTGCACAAAATATAATTAAAACATTATAATACACAGACACTTCTCAAATGGTGCTGGGAAAACTGCTCTTCAGATATGGAGGGCCCTATGGATCAGGAGGACAATGGGAACACATCAACGTGTACCTGTCTGGCATCCATTGTTAAATGGGAGTTATCATGTTTGCACTGGGACAAACCATGGAATTTATTGAATTATTGGCTAAAATTATGTAACACTCACGTGTAATTTTACAGTTTGCTTAAATTTTAATATTTATTTTTGTTAAAATAAAGCTTTATTTTTGGTCAATTTTGCTTACTTTATTGCACATATATTATATTATTTTAATACAATAGACTGAATTAATAACAAAAGTACACCGTGTGATGCTGCTTGATGAACTATGGACACTTTATACTGATTTGTTTGCAAGCCATGCTTCTTACAATTACTTCACAATGTATTTGTACCTCTTACTTTTGTTGTGGTTTGTAACCTCATCTTCAAAGCCCTCAAAAAATTGATACCAGCACATCATTCATATTCTGAGAGGGTTGCGTCAATTTTAGTGGGGATGTCAAACAGTTTGGGATTTCCCATAAAAGTTGCAACCAGTACTAGGCTATGACAGGCTGGTCTGGTCTGGTGAAACTATAACAGGGGAAATCGCAGTGTGCAGTCACCTGTTATATTATCACAAACCTGTGCAAAAAATATTGACTACAATAAAACTTCACACACACAACCTCTTTTATCCATTTGTTAGTTACCAAAATCTAAGGGATACCCTTCTGTCTTGCAGCTGCTAATCCAAGGGAAGTAAGAAAAAAAAAAGCATGTGAATGATACAGACTAGCTCCACAAGGAGCAGCGACACAAATGATAAGCCTCCTGGCTTATCGGTAACAGTCAAAGAGGTTTTTCTCTTATTGGTCAGAGTGAGGATGCCACTCTGATTGGTTAATAGTGGCTAAACACATCCAATCCCTTACAATGTCTTGTGACCTCGTCCTTCACAATATTGCCAGAAAACACCCCTTTCTCACCCAGGATATTGTGAAAACTCTTATCCATTCTTTCATTTTCTCCCACCTTGACTACTGCAACCTTCTTTTCACCCATCCTCCCCTCTACAATCGGTCCTAAATACCTTGTCCAGACTAATCTTATTTTCTTGTAACTACACATCTACTACAGATCTCTGCTCTGTCAATCTCTTTTAAGCTTCTCACCTTCACCTTCAAAGACTTCACCAACTCCTCCAATTCATACATCTCTGACTTGTCACAAGATACACTCCCTCTAGCCCTCTGCAATCTGCCTCACCTCTCCCCTGGTAAGCACCTCTTACTCAAGAACTCCAAGATTACTCTGATGTTACTCACAACTTATGGAACGCCCTATCCTGCCTGATCAGGCTTTCCACCAATGTTTCAAGCACTCTCTCAAAACTCTCTGTATGTTCTATCAGTTCCAAATAAATAATTAGAGTATCTTCTTA
Organism: Mixophyes fleayi; assembly: GCF_038048845.1. Classification (NCBI taxonomy): domain Eukaryota; kingdom Metazoa; phylum Chordata; class Amphibia; order Anura; family Limnodynastidae; genus Mixophyes; species Mixophyes fleayi. Next base: position 119,097,476 of record NC_134402.1, read on the forward strand.
AAAAAAATAGTGATATCCACGAGGAAGGACTTTAGAAATATTGACATCAAATAGTGTTTTTAGCACATCTTTAAGCAGTTAAGGTCAATTGTTATGAAACTTACCAGACCCAACTATACTGATATCCCACTATTCCACTTGTCCAATTCTATTTTTGAGTATACAATAGCTATAGAGTAAACATTAGCAAATTTTTGGAAACATTTTCCACAAATTGAGTTTCGCAATGTGAACAAGCAGTTTCACAAGTGTGATGTTCTATTGGTAGCATCATCAAGTTCCGCTTTGGCATTGTTATGCCGTGGAATGTCATTGCATACTGCATTTGTTAGGATCCCTTCCAGCCGGCAACCTCCGGATCTGGAGGAGGTTGTGAAGCTTTTGTGGCTTCTTCCTGAACAGACATACCCTCAGACAATCTCTGCATCATCTGATACAAAGACTCAACATGGCCTGCTAGGGTTTGTGCCGGAGACGGTGTGGATCCACTTGCATCCATTCTAATCTTGTCTCCGTGAGTGGGCCGGTTATAATGTTAGGATCCCTTCCAGCCGGCACAACACAATCCGGAGTCTACTCTGCCAGTCAGGTGTTCACTGGAGCCCCTGATGGTGGGGACAGACTGGGCCGCAGACTGACAGAGGGTCGTGAAGTGTGTACCGGCTGGGGAGAACCCAGGCAAGAAGAGTCAGGTTCACGCAGAGGTCAAAGGCTGGCAGCAGGTATCAGTATCGATGAACAAGCTGAGGTCAGAGGTCACAGGCAAAGTAGCGGAACGGGTAAACGAGCCAAGGATCAGGGAGGAAACACAAGCGAAGTCCAATACAAGCCAAGGGTCAAACACGGGAAGTCAAAACGTAGATAACAGGATACAGGAACTGGAACAAGCAGGTCAGCAGACTGGAGCACAGAAGCTATAACCGGCAATGAGGCAGCAGACCTCATTGCCTTAAATACAGACACAGACCAATCAGCAGTTGAACACACTCCTGCAGGTTAATTTCCTAATATCCAGCAGAGCCAATCAAGGCTTGTCCCTGCCCTACACAGTTGCAGGCTAATGCCTGTTAATGCTTAATGAAATCAGCCCACCGGCTGCCTGCTATGCGCATGCGCCCGGCTACCAGCACCGCCGGGACGCAGCGCTTGTGTGGTAGCGTCTGGCCGTTGCCTTGGTGACGGCCGGGCAGAGGGAGGAAATGACGTCTCGGTCATCAAGGTGACAGCCGGGACGCCAGAGGGAGCCAGAAGCGAGCCGCGGCGGCTGTGAGTACCGCCGCGGCTCGTGACAGTACCCCCCCCTTGAGGAGGGGTCAAGGCACCCCGACATCCAGGTTTTCTTGGAAATTTCTTGAAGAACTCCTTCAGCTGTTTAGGGGCATGCAGTTGTCTCCGAGGGATCCAAGACCGTTCTTCTAACCCGCGATTCCTCCACTGCACTAAGAAGTGCACCTGCCCTTGCACTTTTTTAAAATCCAGGATTTTCTGAACCACGTATATTCGTGGCTTGCTTGCTTTTCTCCCAGACAAACTCGAAGACTGGACTTGATTTGGATAAAGTACTGGTTTCAATAGAGAACAATGAAACGTGTTGGGGATTCTCAAGGAGCGCGGAATTTTTAGCCTGAATGCAACCGAATTGACCTGCTTGATGATGAAAAACGGCCCGATGAACTTAGGGCCCAACTTCTTGCAAGGTTGCTTCAGCCTCATATTTTTTGTAGACAGCCAGACTTTCTGGCCAACCTTAAGAGAGCAGGTGGTACGGTGCCGGTCCGAAATTTTTTTTGCAACAAGTGAGGCTTGTCTTAAAGATGAGTGCACTTTCTTCCAGATAACTCTGAGATCCCTGGCAGTGGAACGGATCTCCTGGATACCAACGGACTGGAGAGAATACACAGAGTTCGATCTGGGGTGAAAACCATAATTGCAAAAAAACTGAGAGGTTTTGGTGGACGAGTGACAGGAGTTGTTACAGGCAAATTCCGCCCAGGGCAACAAGGAGGACCAGTTGTTATGGAACTCCGACGTGTAGCATCGCAAGAACTTGTCCAAGGACTGGTTAACCCTTTCAGTCTGCCCATTTGACTGAGAGTGGTATGCTGATGACAACCTAATCTTGATTCCCAGGAGGGTACAGAATGATCTCCAGAACTGCGCTATGAACTGAGAACCCCGATCAGAGACGATGTCCGTAGGGAGTCCATGGAGGCGGAAAATGTGTTGAATGTATAGGATGGCCAAATCTCGAGCAGTAGGAAGCCTGACTAGTGGAATGAAATGCGCCATCTTGCTGAACCGGTCTACCATGACCCAAATGGTATTGTGTCCCGCAGAGGGTGGTAGATCAACTATAAAGTCCATGGACAGATGTGTCCAAGGTTTAGCAGGGGCGGCTAACGGAACTAACTGCCCTACCGGGCGAGTCCTGGGAACTTTGTTCCTGGCACAAACTTCACAGGACAGGACGTGACTTTTGACGTCAGCAGACAGAGACGGCCACCATACGGTATGGCAAAGTATCTCTAGTGTTTTGTAGATGCCAGGATGTCCAGCAGTCCGACTGTTGTGTGCTTCAGCAAGAACTGTCTTCCTTAGATGAACTGGGACAAACAAACGTCCTACCGGAGTGTTATCAGGAGCCAACCTCTGAAACCTTTGTAAGGTACAGCTCAGATCTTGAGTTAATCCGGCATGGACCATTGATACAGGAACAATAGGCTCTGGGTTAGTTACTGGAGCATGATGTGCCAGAAAACTTCTGGACAGGGCGTCCGCTTGAATATTTTTAGAACCAGAACGATAAGTGATAATAAAGTTAAATCAGGTGAAGAACAGTGACCACCGAGCCTGACGGGGGTTTAGACGTTTAGCTGACTGAATATACTGCAGATTCTTATGATCCGTTATAACGGAGATCTGGTGTGCAGCGCCTTCCAACCAGTGTCGCCATTCCTCAAAAGACCATTTGATTGCTAGCAATTCTCGATTTCCCACGTCATAGTTGGTCTCCGCTGAGGAGAATTGGCGGGAAAAAAAGGCACATGGATGGAAGCGGTGAGTCTGAGGATCTTTTTGTGACAAGATAGCTCCAGCACCGACGTCAGAAGCATCTACCTCGAGAATAAATGGTACCTTCGGGTCCGGGTGTCTGAGGACCTGAGCGGACACAAAAGCTTCCTTTAGGGTTTTGAATGCATTTATTGCTTGCTGTGACCAAACAGCCTATCACCTCCTTTGCGAGTCAAGGAGACGATAGGAGCCACGATGTCAGCAAAACCACCAATAAATCTCCTGTAGTAATTGGCGAATCCTAGGAATCTCTGGACCGCCTTGAGCTTATTGGGTTGTACCCAATCCAGGATTGCCTGGACCTTGGTGGGGTCCATGGAGAAACCCTCTGAAGAGATTATATAGCCAAGAAAGGATACCTTCTTAACCTCAAACTCACATTTTTCGAGTTTAGCGTAGAGATCATGTTCCCGTAGTTTCTGAAGGACTTGTCCGACATGACTCCGATGTTCCGGCAATGAATTGGAATATATGAGAATGTCATCTAAGTAGACAACAACAAAGTGTCCCAGGAACTCACGTAACACCTCATTAATCAAATCCTGGAACACAGCAGGAGCGTTACTAAAGCCAAACGGCATGACCAAGTATTCGTAGTGGCCCGAGAGCGTGTTGAACGCCGTCTTCCACTCATCACCTGCTCTAATGCGTATGAGGTTATAAGCACCCCGAAGGTCAATTTTTGTGAAGACCGTTGCTCCTCTTAATTGATCAAAGAGTACAGAGATGAGAGGAAGAGGGTAGGTGTTTTTAACCGTAATCATATTCAGTCCCCGTTAATCGATACAGGGTCTGAGTCCACCGTCCTTCTTGGACACAAAGAAGCACCCAGCCCCTACTGGAGACTTGGTTGGCCTGATGAAGTCTTTCTCCAGATTTCATCAATGTACTCCTGCATGGATTTGGTCTCTGGACCGGAGAGAGAGTACAAGTGTCCCATGGGTAGTTTAGTACCTGGAATTAACTCGATGGCACAGTCGAACTCCCGATGCGGTGGTAGAGTATCAGCAGCCTTTTTAGAGAAGACATCCCAGAAGTCATGATACTGGGAGGGAAGCTGCTCCGGAATGGACCGAACCACACGTAGAGGTAATGTCAAACAGGACTGTGAACAATGAGAGCTCCACTGGACAATCTCTCCTTTTGCCCAATCTATGACAGGGTTATGACGGGATAGCCAAGGGTAACCTAGAATCAAAGGCACTGACGGGCATTCGATGAGACGAAAGGCTATAGATTCGGAGTGGAGAGCCCCAATCCTCAATTGTAGTAGCGGGGTCTCCCAGGTAACCTTACCACCTGGCAATGGAGCACCATCTAGGCCACATACCGTGATGGCAGATTTGAGTTTAACCCGCGGAATTCCAGCAGAGCGGGCAAACTCGAAGTCCAAGAAGTTACCTGCAGCTCCACTATCAATGAAGGCCGACAGACCCACAGAACAAGCACTGAACGTGAGCTGTGCAGGAATCAATACCGCATTTTTTGGGGAGACAATTTGCAGACCTAGGTGAACTTTCCCCTCGTTCCCTAGGCATGCTCATTTCCCGACTTGTTTGGGCAAGAACGGGAGAAATGGCCCCTTGTGCCACAATATAAACATAAGCCTTGTGACCGTCTCCTGTCTCTTTCCTCAGAGGAAAGACGATATGCTCCCAATTGCATTGGTTCCTCACCATCCTGGGAGATAGGAACGAAGGCGGATGGAGGTGATGACGTTTCCTTTTCAGGTTTCCGCTCCTTATATCTCCTGTCAATTTTAATGCAGAGGTGCATCAGATCCTCCAGAGAGCTAGGAGACGGGTATTGCACCAGAGAATCTTTAATCTGTTTGGATAGGCCGACACGGAACTGACTACGTAAGGCAAGGTCGTTCCATCCACTATCAGGTGACCATCTACGGAATTCAGCGCAGTATTCTTCTGCCGACCGTCGGCCTTGTTTCAAGGACCGTAGATGAGCTTCCGCGGAGGCCACTCGATCCGGGTCATCATACAGTAGACCCAATGCCTCAAAGAAGGAGTCTACGGACTGCATGGCAGGACTGGTCTGTGGCAAAGAAAACGTCCAGGACTGGGGGTCACCCTGTAAAAGGGAAATAATAATCCCAACTCGTTGCTGCTCTGAACCGGAGGAGCGGGGTCTCATCCGAAAATAGAGCTTGCAGCTCTCCCTGAAGTTCCGAAACAGGGTTCTATTTCCGGAGAACCGATCCGGTAAATTCATTTTGGGCTCACAGATGGGATCTGGAGGAGGTTGTGAAGCTTTTGTGGCTTCTTCCTGAACAGACATACGCTCAGCCAATCCCTGCATCATCTGACACAAAGACTCAACATGGCCTGCTAGGGTTTGTGCCGGAGACGGTGTGGATCCACTTGCATCCATTCTAATCTTGTCTCCGTGAGTGGGCCGGTTATAATGTTAGGATCCCTTCCAGCCGGCACAACACAACCCGGAGTCTACTCTGCCAGTCAGGTGTTCACTGGAGCCCCTGATGGTGGGGACAGACTGGGCCGCAGACTGACAGAGGGTCGTGAAGTGTGTACCGGCTGGGGAGAACCCAGGCAAGAAGAGTCAGGTCCACGCAGAGGTCAAAGGCCGGCAGCAGGTATCAGTATCGATGAACAAGCTGAGTTCAGAGGTCACAGGCAAAGAACGGGTAAATGAACCAAGGATCAGGGTCACAGGAAACACAAGCGAAGTCCAATACAAGCCAAGGGTCAAACACGGGAAGTCAAAACGTAGATAACAGGATACAGGAACTGGAACAAGCAGGTCAGCAGACCGGAGCACAGAAGCTATAACCGGCAATGAGGCAGCAGACCTCATTGCCTTAAATACAGACACAGACCAATCAGCAGTTGAACACACTCCTGCAGGTTAATTTCCTAATATCCAGCAGAGCCAATCAAGGCTTGCCCCTGCCCTACACAGTTGCAGGCTAATGCCTGTTAATGCTTAATGAAATCAGCCCACCGGCTGCCTGCTATGCGCATGCGCCCGGCTACCAGCACCGCCGGGACGCAGCGCTTGTGTGGTAGCGTCTGGCCGTTGCCTTGGTGATGGCCGGGAGAGGGAGGAAGGAGGAAATGGGAGGAAATGACGTCCCGGTCGTCAAGGTGACGGCCGGGACGCCAGAGGGAGCCAGAAGCGAGCCGCGGCGGCTGTGAGTACCGCCGCGGCTCGTGACAGCATTTGAACATTTGTATTTTGTGTAATTTATAGATTATGAATAGAGCTAGGATGACAACTTTCTATTCATTCTGGGCGGTATGGATGGAGTAAGACTCGGAACACATAAAGCCAGCAAAACATGAAATAATTGCGGCCAAATATGTATGAATATTTTAATGAACAGTTTCAAAAATTTCACAATTGTTTAATGTTGTTTTACATGTGATTTTATACCAGTTAAAAATAAAACTGTGCCAAGATGTATATAAATTGTGTACTTGTTTAGACGGCAAATTGTTTCATTATAGCCTCATTCAAACTCCTGTTATGTTTTTGCTTTGTACTTTAATGTTTGTGCTTTTAAATTGTATACAGTACCTCAAGGAGATCAGTGCACAAGAAAAGTGTTCTTTATATTGCATGCTCTCCAAGGCAGTGACCTCTTTCCTAGTGTTTCTTTGGTTTTAGGTACTCACTGTGACTCCCTTTGTTTTTATTAGTATTGTTTTATTGTGTTTTTTTATTCATTCTGTAAGAAGTTGACCCTGTCATGTGGCACTTTGTTATATATACAGGGCTGCCAAGAAGAATTCAGGGCCCGGGTACAACAAATTCATGGGGCCCCCCTCATAGTGAAGTAAGCCCCAAAATTTTTTTGCGCCGCCTTACGGCTAGGCTCTCAATTCGCCGGAGCGTCACATATGTTTAAGCACTCCTGACTTTCAGGACATCTACCACCACAGGGTAGTATACAAACAATGCAGTGTGTACACAAACAGTTCAGTCTTGGCCTACACCTTACATTGGACACAACATTCACCAAAAATTGGTATTGTCCCTACTAGAATCACAACATTTCACACACTGTGCTGCTCTCTCCTACCTGTTCTTCTCCACTTTCTCCACCTGTGGCTGCTGCTTTCTTTAGTTGTGGCTTGTCCGGATCCAGAAATGTTGAAGGACCTATTTTGAAAAAAAAATGGCTACATTTAGAAAATTACAGCCAGCCCCAGCGTTAAATCAATAGCACCCACGATTAATAATTAGGCCTTCCTCCAGCTCCAATATTACAATAATGTGCCCCTTCATCATCGCCATGCCTTATGATCACACTGTGCCCTCCATGCTGTTTTTGCCCCCTTCATCTGGCTCCCCTTCATCATACTATACTATGCTGCTCCCCCCCTTTTTCAATCCCACTGTGCCATGCCTCCCCCCCCCCTTTGTAACCCCACTGTGTCATGCTGCCCACCATTTTTTAACCCCACTGTGCCATGCTGACCCCTGTTTATTAACCCCACTGTGCCATACTGCCCCGTTTTTTAACCCATCTGTGCCCCTCTCATTTTTTCACCCCCTCTGTCATGCTGCTTTCCCATTTTTTAACCCCTCTGTGCTCCCCCCTCAATTTTTAACCCCTCTGACATGCTGCTTTCCCATTTTTTAACCCATCTGTGCCCCTCTCATTTTTTAACCCCTCTGACATGCTGCTTTCCCGTTTTTTAACCCCTCTGTGCTCCCCCCTCAATTTTTAACCCCTCTGACATGCTGCTTTCCCATTTTTTAACCCCTCTGTGCCCCCACTCATTTTTTAACCCCTCTGACATGCTGCTTTCCCATTTTTTAACCCCTCTGTGCTCCCCCTCATTTTTTAACCCCTCTGACATGCTGCTTCCCCGTTTTTAACCCCTTTGACATGCTGCTTTCCCGTTTTTTAACCCCTCTGTGCTCCCCCTAATTTTTTAACTCCTCTGACATGCTGCTTCCCCGTTTTTTAACCCCTCTGTGCCCCCCCTTATTTTTTAACCCCTCTGTCATGCTGCCCCCCCGTTTTTTAACCCCTTTGTGCCCCCTCATTTTTTAACCCCTCTGTCATGCTGCCCCCCCCGTTTTTTAACCCCTTTGTGCTCCCCCTCATTTTTTAACCCCTCTGTCATGCTGCCCCCCCCCCCCCGTTTTTTAACCCCTCTGTGCCCCCCTCGTTTTCCTCCCTTCACTTACCTTTTCTCCTCTCTTGGTCTTCTCTGCTGCTCTGTGCTCCATTGTTCCAGACTGACTGAATGCTGGGCATGACATGATGACATCACACCCGGCATTCAGACAGTCTGAATGGAGCACAGAGCAGCAGAGAGGAGGGATGCCGGCTCCGCGATCAGGTGAGTATGTTTTTTTTTTTTTTTAAACTAGCCTGCTCCCCCCACCAACGACCGAGCCCCCCCCCCCCCCCCCGCCAAAAAAAAAAAAAAAAAGGAAAGGAAAAAAAACGTTTTAAAAAAAAATTAAAACATTAAAAAAAATCAGCAGCGCAAGGGCCCGGGCCGGGCCCCCTGACATGCCGGGCCCGGGTAATTAGTACCCGCTCCCCCCCCCTCTCGGCGGCCCTGTATATATACACACACACATTAGCCAGAAGGCAAAATAGTAGTTTTGAATAAGCTGATGACAATGCAGGACTATGATTTTCTTGATTCACAAGAATAACATTACTGTAAAATGAAACTTAACTGCAAAGGAGCCTGAATGTTCATTGAAAAACATTTTAGAATTACTTGAATACAATCTTGTACTCCACTAACCTCTATGTGGGTAGTGATTAGGTCACTGCTTACATTAAGAGAAAAATCGCTAACATTTATCAACTTGATATATACTGTATATTAAGGGAAAAGTAAATGTAAAATGCAAATTCCTTATCTAAAATTGCAACTAGTCAGAGTCAAATATGTATGCGCATATGCACTTATTAACAATACATAAGCAAACATTTTGAGATCTAGAGATATTCAAGCTAAAGTTGTGAATTATTTATATCCACATCCAACTACCTATATGTAAAGCACATTTAAAGCATCGTGCAGAAAACCATTCACAGTCTACCATGCATGTTAAGAAAACAATGCCTTGCGCCCAGCTACAGTAGAAAATGTTCATGTAATTTCAAATATTTCTGTTATGATATTAGAATATTTGCATATAAAACACTTAATTATTTAGTCACAATGATCCTTTACTTTAAAGGAGAGCTACTCTATAAATAAGTTATTTTTCTTTTGAGAGATATATTTTTCTATACACCACCTACATTTTAATAAAGACACCGTTAGTTTTCAATTAATTTAGACTGAAGAGTTTAAGATAGCTGACAACTTCATAAACTTCCTACTAAGCCATACTTAGTTAGTCTTGTCAAAGTACAGGATCTGATTGAATTTCCTGTCTTTTCTAGCCTTGGACATTAGAAGAATAGTTAGCTAGTCCCTGAGTATCATTTGTTCTTGGAGAGAATTTGTTGATGAAGTGGATCTAAGTTAGAGATGCTCACTCACCCCCGTGGTTTGGTTTTGGTTTTGGATCTGGATTACCATCGTGTTTTGGTTTTGGTTTTGCCAAACCGCCCTTGCGTGTTTTGGTTTTGTTTGGTTTTGTTTTGCTATTTTTGAAAAAAATAAAATTTTTTGGTCTAAAATAACCTAATTTAGTTCTCCACCAGATTCTTGGATAAGTGAGGTAATTCTAAAGCTAATAAATTCTGAAAAAAACAGTTTAATCCCTGGCAGCCGTCCTTATGTCAGATGAGATCCTGAAAACCTGCACTATTGGGGAGCCCTGAGGACTGGGTTTGGGAAACCCTGGTCTAGAATATAAATAGAAATTGAGAAAGGCAATTTGGTATCTGTCTGCATCATAATCATCAACATCATCATTGATGCCCTCGTTGCCTACACAAATCTCTCCCTCATCCTCTTCTAATTCCAAAGTGGCATCCTCAATTTGTGTATCACCGGCTACAGTCAGGCTGTTCAGGCACACATCAGCAGAACTGCTAAAAGGGCCCTTCTTTATGGGTAAACTAACAGAATGCTCACGATTAGACATACCACTGGTGGATGGACTCTCCACAGGGATTTTTGTCATTTCTGATTCTGAGCATATATTTTCCTCTAATGCCTTACTGTTTTCTTGCAGCTTGGCTATGACGCGTAACAGTAGTTGTGCACCACTTTTAGACTCCAAATTACTTGGTCTTGCTTGTCACGAGTGACCGTACAAGAAGGCTCAGTAACATTTTTTGATCTGCCACTAATAGAGAAAGGCGAAGGCCTCATTCTTTCTTTGCCACTGTATGTGTAGAATGGCATGTTGGCAATTTTTTTTTTATCGGCACTTAACTTTTCCTCAGTTACACTTCTTTTTCGCTTCAACACGGTACATTTTTTTTTGGTGTGTGTTTTTTTCCCTGATTTCAAAATACTATGTACTTTTACATAGACTTTATCAGATGATGTACTGGGAACACTACCATCAGGACTGGTGCCAGCACCTGCTTGCTGATTCTGCTCATATGTGGACTGCTTTGAATCCATTTTAATGAGCCCAAACCACTTCTAGTGCAAAATATTGTATTAGATAGATACTGCTGACAAATATGACTTTTTTATACAGCCAGAAAAATTACTGTAAAACACTGGGGAATATGGGAGACCCCAAAAGCACTTGTAGTGCAAAATATTGTTTTAGATACTGCTGACAAATATGATTTTTGACAGCCAGAAAAATTATTGTTTCACACTGGGGAATATGGGAGACCCCAAAAGCACTTGTAGTGCAAAATATTGTTTTAGATACTGCTGACAAATATGACTTTTGACAGCCAGAAAAATTACTATAAAACAATGGGGAATATGGGACACCCCAAAAGCACTTGGAGTGCCAGAAATGGGAAAAAAAAGTCTCCTCTATCCTCCTCTCTTACTGCTCTAACAATTGGTATTAATAATATAATTGTATAGAATAGAAACAATAATGTGTCCAATTATTGCTCTGTCCCTGCATTTATATAGCCTGTGACCTAACCCTGCTCTCTCCCTCTGTCAAATGGTGATGGATTGCTGTGAAGGCTGGTATTTATGCTTTTCAAAACTCGCGAGAACCGAGCTCAGAAATACGAATACGTCACAATGACATTTTGCCTCGATTTCGATTCCGAATGGGCGGGGGAGTACCGAGCCTGCTTGGCTCGGTACTTGGACAGGCGAAATTCGGATGGATTCGGATCTCGGGGAACTGAGCCCGCCCATTTCTAATCTAAGTAAAGTTGCTTTGAAATCTAAGAGATCCTAAATTTATCCGGCCTTTCTTTTTTTCATTGTGGAACTAGTTTTGATGAAAATACCCTGATGACTGCCTCATGGACTGTTCACATGATCAGAAATGCAACTCCTGTGTTTAGATTGCCCCAGGAGTAATGGTCTAGCTCCTCTAGGATTTCTGATTATTGCTAAGAAATATGAACTCATTAAGTCCCCAATATACTGTATGAGTCCTGTGCACTATTCAGTCAGAGATACTTTGACCATACAATGGTCCAACCTAGTAATGGTTGCACCGTAGCATTCCAGAGAGTGGAGACTCCTTGGGCATTGAGTGGTATAACATATTCTACTCTTTAATGACTCACATGAAAATAGTTTGTCAATTGTTTTAGATCTCACCTTCTTATTGCCAGGTTCAGGTATACATTGAAGTGTGACTTCCTGAACAGAAAATTGCAAAAGTCAAATTCCAGTTTGTATAGCTTCCCAAGAGTAATAAATGTGCATCTTAAATATCTCATCCTTTGGTGGCTTTCCAAATTCAGGAGGGCAACCTAATGTTCTGTGAGCATGATCCAGTTCTCAACATTTATTAGAGTGACAAAGCATTATGGTGTGAAATAGCTCTAGTAAAGTGTTTTCAGGGATCCCTTTCAGCAAATTATTATTCTATTAGGATCAGTCTTTCATATCCTCCTGGTGGTCTCTCATATTTGGGAGTAAATGCCAGTTATGTTAATTTTCTTACTTGCTTCTACATATTGATCCCAATTGTCTGAAACCCAGAGGCAAGGCTAGAAATGTCTTTAGGAATAGTCTCTCATCCGTTTCATCAGAGTACCCAGACCCAGCACTGTCATAAGAAATTGAGGGAGTCTGCTGTTGATCTATAGAGACAAGTCAACAGCAACATTGACTGTACCTAAGCAGGTAAGTAAATATATATATATCAATCTTTGATCTACTGTAACAGTGTCGTGCTTATAAAATTCAGGTTGCAAGAAATGGAAGTGAGGTTATCCAAAAAATCCCCCAACAACACTGCTGTGAGCCAGTAAAAGAGCTGCTATTCTACTCGTACAAAGAAATGCAGAATTCTCAGTTACATATATTTGCAAATGCATGAAAAGCCACCCATCACTTCACAGCGCTTCTGCTAATAGGGTAGTCCTAGCTCTAAACAATAAGAGTCCCTATATACTGGGTCATGCATTTATGTGTTTTTAAATTGAGAGCTAGCTTATCAAAAGGTACCCCAACACCCTCCAAATGGCAATAGAGGACCAGCACTCCTCATCAGCTACTGATACCAAACATACCTCTCAAACAACAATACAGAAATGGAAGTTGCACAATCAGTTTATAGGTTCACAGCAGGTGCTTGAAAGGGTGGGGTTATCCTGAAAGGAACAAATACAGAGAAAATCCCCAAGCAACACTGCTGGGAGCCAGTAACAGAGCTGCCTTACTACTTATGCAAGAGTTTTGAGTTTATGCAGGCAGTAGCATTATTAGCTAAGCCTTGTCCCCACAATTAATTTTTAACCCTGATTCTGACACTGACAAAAAGACTAGCGCACCTAATCCTCCTGTTTCTCAGCTCCAGATCTAAGTGCAATATATACATAGATCTGGAGCTGAGACTCCCGCGTCCCCTATATTGCATATACAGAGTTTGAAACGAATAAAGGCATATAATCACCAATTCCACCCTGTGCTTCAACATCACTCGCTTCTTGACAACATTCTCCTTTTATCTGATGAGTGGATCCTTTGGCACATAAACAATTCTGCAAGATCACTACTGTGTTGTTTAAATGTGAGGAAAAGATTATTTTGGCTGTGTAAAAATTAATTAAATTAAGCCTATGATGGGCTAACTAAAACCTGTATGTTTATTAATAAAAATAGAAAAAAATGTGTGTTCTTATTTAATTGCAGCATACTGGCATGCTGAACCAGTTCATCAGAAGTACAGCTAAATAATTTATATAGAATTCAAGCAAAGTACTGGGATGGAATCGGCATATATGCTTTTTAATCAAACAGCCTGACAAATCAAACAGATGTACTATAATCATAACTATAATCACTATCTCTGGAAACAGTCATACAATGTTACATTTTACTATGGATTGAAAGTAATGCCAGTTCAAATCAGGTTTGCTATGAAAAGCTTCAGTGTCTGTTCTCTCCAAAAGCAATTTAATATAATTATTTTTCTTGAAATATTCTTGATCTTCCACTAGGCATCATACCCTCTCCTTTCTCATCCTTACTATTAATTTACCTGAAAGTTCACCTGAGTTCAAGCTGTGGGAGATCCTCATGTTATAAATAAGAACAGTACGGCTAAGAGCTCATTTTGTGTCGTGAGCTCTTAAAAGCTAGTTTACCAATGTGTAACAGGGTTTTTTGTTTGGCCAAGCAAGGATTTTTTTGCTCTATAACACATGAAGACCCTTGAATGTATTTGTTTTTTTGTTTTGCCAAACAAGGGTTATTTGGACCTATAACAGATGAAGATCTCCGGATGTTTTTTGTTTTTTTTGTCTTACCAAGCAAAGATCGTTTGTATCTATTACAGATGAAGATCCCTGGATGCAGGTGAGCAATAAATAGGGTGAATAAAGGATATTTTGGGGTGTTTTTATTTCAAGTGTTTTGTTTCAAGTCTTTTAACTTGTGTGTGTGTGTGTGTGTGTGTGTTTTATTTAAATTTTTCTTTGCTGCACTATAGACCCTGTGGGCCCTAGGTGCCAGGGCATGCTGGCACTTGTGCTTCCCAAGTGCTAGCATAACCTGACAGACATGTGTATACTGGTGCTTGTAGTGCTACAAGCATCAGCATGCCTAGACACTTAATAGCAGCCTGAACATGCTGTGACCTGTATAGCACCAGGGACAAAAAGCTTTTTTAATATTAAATCTTTTTTTATTACCCCACAAGCACTACCTAGGAGTGTGGGAAGAGCACTAATGCTTTCAGCACAGGGACTGGGTAGCCCTTGGGGGTCTGCATTTTTGGGGGGTATCCTATTTCTCTAGGGAATACAGTCTTGTGCAGACCAGCCTGTGGCTGGTTTGTCATTATGGCAGGGTGACCCCACGCTACTGGTTCCCATGCTATAGTGCTGGCAATAGTAAAATCGGGGGTCCTCACAGTTATTGTCCTCCCAATTTCCCAATTTTGCTAGCACCAGCCTAGCCTGGCAGCACTAAGGTTGGTTAAGCTGTATGGAGGGAAGCACTCTTTTTTTTTTTTTTTTTACATTTTCTTCAGTTTTGTTTTGTTTTTACTGAAAGGGTGGTGGTATTGCCAGTTTAAATCAAACTCTTTATGGTGACATAATGACTGTCAACTTTACAACCTACCAACATTCATAATGTCGACATTTTAACCCTGTCAACCTAAGGAACATGTCGTCATTCTAATTGTCAACATTATGGTGTCAACATTCTGAATGTCAACATGTTCACTGTCAAAATTTCACACCCAAGCTGAACATACTTCTGTTTTAAATTGTATAGTTCAGCAAATACAACATTTGTATTTTTTCAACTGAGCCTCCCTTTTCTAGTATAAGACTAATAGATGTATTAGAAAATTAGACTACATATCTTTAACTACAAAGATACCAATATCTGCAGGTTAAATGTGCAACTGGTGTTGTTTATATAATAATGCATTTTAATGCAATAACTGTGACCATAGAGAAAATCTTATGTATAATACTGACTAATTATATGCTTTGGCCATCACATCAATTTATTTCTTAAGAGGATAACAATGGTCCCCAAATATGTTGTATTTTCACATGTTTCTACAGTATTGACAAATGCAGTTACATTTTTACAGTCATAGACATTCATGACACCTAGACATACAAGGTTTGGTGAAAGATTAATTTAGTTACAATAAGCATTTGTAGAATTGTGGTCACATTGTTTCACTTGTAAAAAGAAAAAAAAAAGGTTCAATACTTTTTTAAGTATAGTGCAGGATTTTATTGGAGGTATTCAGGCATTTTATTAATACCTTTACCAAGAAGGATTTAAATTTTTGTTTCATTGAAGAATGTTTGGCATAGAGCAGAATGGCTTTTCATTTAGCTAAATGTAGGGAAACATTAGTTGTTTTGTTATCAGCCAACATCCTTGAGTGATAAGTTGACCCCAAAAGAAAACGAGGGTGAGGGAAGATGTCACTATGAGTAGGTGGAAGGTGGAAGTCTAATACACTTCTGGGATTAGGAAAGAAGCTTGTGACCTTATTGATTACCAAATAATAACTAAAATATACAAATGTCTTTGTACAGGTAAGATAGTCACCTTTATAAATGTAATAATTACATTTGTCGAAAAAAGAAGAACCATGAAACAAAAAGAAAATTATAAACATTTAGAAAGACTAAAATAATGGTACATGGTCAAATTGAAAACATGTATAGATCTATACTTCATCATCACCATTTATTTATAAAGCACCACTGATTTCGCAGCGCTGTATAGAGAACTCATTCACATCAGTTCTTGCCCCATTGGAGATTACAGTCTAAATTCTCTAACACACAGATAGACAGACAGACAGACAGAGAGAGAGACTAGGGTCAATTTTGATAGCAGCCAATTAACCTACCAGTATGTTTTTGGAGTGTGGGAGGAAACCGGAGCACCCGGAGGAAACCCACGCAAACACAGGGAGAACATACAAACTCCACACAGATAAGGCCATGGTCGGGAATTGAACTCATGACCCCAGCGCTGTGAGGTAGAAGTGCTAACCACTTAGCCACCGTGCTGCCTCATATACTTCCAATAATACAAAAGTGCAGATTTGAACAAAAATTCTTTGTAGGGCACTTTTGTCCAGAAAAAAGCTGATATGGTTGCCCAGTGTGGTAGACCACAGTTCCTATCCCTATCCCTTTCCCTAAACAAGCAACCCATCCATTGACTCACATATTTAAACACCAAGGCAACTCCACTTATTTATGCAGACTGTAAAAAAAAGAATTATACATTTGCACTTTTTCCTTCTAGTTGTCTGTATTAATATGCACAATTCTCGGATGTTTAATTTAATTAATTAATGGTTATTCCCCATGTTACTGCATCTTTCTAAAGTACCATTCTCAAGCATATATTTCTGGTGAACAAAATGGTTTTACAATGTAACCATTCTATTTTTCTAAATTGCATAACATTCACATCCAACAGCATTCACATATTACACATACCTTTTGCACTGAGCAGCATCAATCACTTTTCGATAGCCCTCTTTCAAATATATACAATTATTATTGTTATTAATAATAATTATTAATAATAATAATAATAATAATAATAATAATAATTTTATGGAAACCCACACAATTTTCCTTCACATATTTTATGTCTGTCATTTCATATAGTGGTAAACAGCCACAGGAACACACTATTGCCATTATTTTTTCCATTTTGTTTTGTACTTTTTTATTTTGTTTTGTATTTAACAGGCCAAACTTCTCAGTGAGAAATCAGATGTCATAAAACATATCATAACAATACTTGTCACCTCCAATGCTTCCGAGCCCTATCATGACCCAGTGACATAGCATGTGATGTTTAAGTTATTTCCCATGTGAAAGCCAACCTGAGAATAAGAAAGAGGTCAGAGATGAGAATCTATCCAGAGGTGAACATTAGTTGTACAAAATGGGGACAAGAAGTCTATTTATTTATTTATCTATTAAAGATAAAAAATAGTTAGCATTTTCAATTTTATTTGTCAAAAACTACTTATCTTATTCTGTATACTTAAAAAGGACTACAAGTTTAAGAAAATAAAACAATAGCTAGTTTAGACCTGTGTAAAGAATTTTTTGACATGATATTAGTGAAGCAACAAAAAATAAAATTAAACATTGCCAAAATGACATTTACAGGTAAAAAATACCGTATATACTCGAGTATAAGTCGACCCGAATATAAGCCAAGGCACCTAATTTTAGTACATAAAACTGGGAAAACTTATTGACTCGAGTATAAGCCTAGGGTGGAAAAGAGCGCTAATTTAAAAACCTAAATAAAAATGATAGGTTCAACCTATGAAATCATTTTTAGCTAAACCATAAATAACAGTAGATGACAAGGAACATTCATAAATGATTATAAAATCATTGGCATTGGGTACAACTTAACCTAAATAAAGGGTAGGGATATAAATGTATGAACATGGTGGCTGTATTGTTTGTTCATTATGTAATTGCACTGTAAATTAAAAAACAAAAAACGAGAGAGAGAGAGAGAGAGAGAGAGAGAGAGAGATTTTTTCACTTACCCGGCAGTGGAACACATATGCGTCCTAACAACAGGAAGTTCGGCATTTGGAACGCAAGTTTGCGTTCCAAATGCCGAACTTCCTGTTGTTGGTACGCATATGCAGAAGTTGACAGCCGAGGGACCGGACACCAGGTAAGTTCACCCGTGTATAAGCCGAGTGCCCTTTTTCAGCATACAAAAGTATTCTGAAAAACTCGGCTTATACACGAGTATATACGGTATACAATAAATAAATATAAATTAATATTAACTCTGAATGGATTTTACCATTTAATGTTTCTTGATTCACTTCAGTTATTCTGTTAGGCTTGTAGTTGTTTATCTATTTCAATGCACATATTTTTATGTATCAAATAAACAAAATTACATGGTTTATAAGCACTAAGTAATCAGTATATATACAAAATAATCAATTATATGACCATTAATCACTGCAAAATTGTTTTAAATGTGAAATCTCCATTTATATCATCATCATGATTTCTTTATAAAGTGCCGGCAAAATCTGTAATGCTTTACAATTGGGAACAAAACAATACTGGATATAGAGTCAGACAGAGAGGTAAGTGGGTTCTGTTAACAAGCTTACAATCTATTGGACACTTGGGGCTAGATTTATTAAGTTGCGGGTTTGAAAAATTGGGGATGTTGCCTATAGCAACCAATTAGATTCTAGCTTTCATTTATTTAGTGCTTTCTACAACATGACAGCTAGAATCTGATTGGTTGCTATAGGCAACATCCCCACTTTTTCAAACCCGCAGCTTAGTAAATCTAGCCCTTGGAGTTTGATACATGTGGTTAAGTACTACATACTGCATATTTCTTCAGCCAGATTGCAAAGGTAAAGAGTGTTTAGTGGGCTATATGATAGTGTCACATTGCAATGTTGGTCAAAGGGTTATTGTCTTGTGTGAACTGTGCAAAGGGTAGTAATAGGGTAACCTAGGAAGACTAAGAGGGTTGCCTGAAGAGATGGGTTTTCAAAGAATGCTTGGAGGTTTGAAGACTGAAGGAAAGTCTTAATGTGCAAGGGAATTCCAAAAAGGGTGCAGCCCAAAAAAAGTCCTGTAACCGGGAATGGGAGTATGTAATAAGTGTGAATGAGAGACGCAGAAATATTTTGAGACAACTGAGGAAATTTGGTGTTGGTGCACTTTGTTGATGGTCTTGTATGTTATTAGAAGTATTTTATATTGGATTCGGTGAAAAACAGACAACCAATGTATAGACTGATTGAGTGGCTCAGCAGAGGAAGAATGATTTGCAAAGTAAATCAAACTAGCCACTGCATGTAAAACAGTTTGGAAATGTGAGAGTCTGATTCGAGGAAAACCAATAAGGAGGGAATAGTCAATGTGAGAAATGATGAGTGCATGAGTTGAAGTTTTTGCAGTGTCTTGTGTGAGATATGTGCATATTCCGAAAATGTTTTTCAGATGTATGTAACATAATTTAGATATAGATTTGATGTTGGGTAATAAAGAGTAGTTCTGAGTCGAGATTCACACCTAATGTATTGCATTAAGGTGATACAGGAATCCAGGAATCCAAAAGGAGCTTATTAGTTTTCCAAGAGAAGTGGTGTAGCTAGAGAACAGTAAAGGACCTAGTACTGAGTCTTGTGGTACTCCAACTGATAAAGGATGTGGAACAGAGGCAGATCCAGAGAAATAAACACTGAAAGATGATTAGATAGAAAGTATGAGAACCAGGATAGGATAGTGACTTGGAGACCTAGAGATTGTAGTATTTGTATAAAAAGAGACCGGTCAACAGTGTCAAATGCAGCAGAGAGATCCAGGAGACTTAGAAGCGAGTAATGGCCTTTAGATTTAGCAGTGATCAAATCATTGACAACCTTAGTCAATGCAGTCTCTGTGAAATGTTAAGAATGAAAGCCTGACTGAAGAGGATTCAAGGTTGTGTGAGACGAGTAAAGGTATTTCTCTTAAGAAGCTTAGAGGGGCATGAAACCCAAGAGATGGGACTGTAATTGACAGAGAGTTTGGGTCAGAATTACATTTTTTCAGAATAGGAGTAACCACTGCCTGCTTGAATTATGTAGGAAAGATTTCAGTAGAGGGAGAGACTACAGATTTTAGTTAGAGGAGGGATAAGCACAGGAGACAGGGATCTCCCAATTTGTGGGGTGTAGGATCAAGAGAACAAGAAGTAGAAGTAGGAAGATAAGTAGAGAGTACATACTTCATCTTCATTTGTGGGATGTAGGATCAAGAGAACAAGAAGTAGAAGTAGGAAGATAAGAAGAGAGTAAATACTTCATCTTCATTTGAGGGGTGTAGGATCAAGAGAACAAGAAGTAGAAGTAGGAAGATAAGAAGAGAGTACATACTTCATCTTCATTTGTGGGATCATATGAAGAGAGAGAGTCAGAAGGTGCTGGGAATGAATTGAGCTGGTTGCTTGTCATAGGAAGATGATATCATTTCAAGTTGGCTCTTATTAATCTTATCCTTAAGCAAAATGTATACACTGATAGTAGTTGGAGGGTCTGGGGTGGGAGGGTTGAGAAGAGATTCAAATGTATTACAAAGGCATTTGGGATTAGACGCCTGAGTAGAGAGACTGAAAGAAAGTTTGTTTAGCAGTGTCCAGAGCATCTTGATAGGAGGGGAATAAAGCAGCAAGGAAATCATTAAAGGTACGAAATCTACACCAGTGACGTTCTGCGAAGATTTTGAAGATTTTGTGTTACTTTACTGTGCTACGGCTGACATCAAAGTTGACATAGAGTATGAAGAGTCGCTGGAGCCACTTGTTCAAAGATTGTGGCTAAGGTTTGGTGAAAATGAGGCACTGGCTCATCAGGGGAAGAGAATGTAGAAAATGGGGAGTAAAGGTGTTGGGGAGAGGTGGTAAACTGTTGAAAATAAATAGAGATAAGATTTCTGCAGGTATGAGGGGACTTGGTAGAGTTTGACATCAGAAAGGTTAAAGTACTGGTGGAGAAATTGTAGCTGATAAGGTGATGATCTGAGAGGTGGGAAAGGAGTGTTAGGAATATCAGAAACTGAGTATAGTCTAGAAAAAACAAGATCAAGGCAGTGGCCATCCTGATGAGTAGATGATTCAATCTACTGAGAAAGGCCAAGGGAAGAAGCTAGAGAGAGTAGTTTGGAAGTAAAATTTGGATGTGGATTATCCTCAACATCATCAGCTATTTATATAGCGCCACTGATTCCGCAGCGCTGTACAGAGAACTCACTCACATCAGTCCCTGCCCCATTGGAGCTTACAGTCTAAATTCCATAACATACACACAGACACACACACACACACACACATAGAGAGACTAGGGTCAATTTAATAGCAGCCAATTAACCTACCAGTATGTTTTTGGAGTGTGGGAGGAAACCGGAGCATCCGTAGAAAACCCACGCAAACACAGGGAGAACATACAAACTCCACACAGGTAAGTTCATGGTCAGGAATCGAACTGCAGTAAGGCACTGGGGGGCACTGCTAACCACTAAACCACCATTTTGCCCACATCCAATGGGTATGTGGAAATCAACCATGATGATGGTGGGTATGACAGAAAATAAGTGGGGTTTAAATCTGAATAGCCTGCACTTTAAAATATGTGAATTTGAGTGATGAGACATTTGGTAGAATTGTGAATGTGCAATATGGGGAAAGAAGTAATCCAACCCCACCTCCTTGTCTGCTTTCAGGTGTACAGGTGTTTGCACTGGAGGCCACTATGTGAAAGGGCTGCAGAAGAGGCAGTGTCTGATTGTGTAAGCCATGTTTCTGTTTTTGCCAGAAGGTAGAGGCTGTTTGAGAGTAAGTGGTTGTGTATACAGTTAAGTTTGAATTCAAAAAGGTACATTTAAAGGACTTTTGGAGAGATGGGAGAAATGTGATGTTTTTGAGATTAGCTGGATTACGGTAGTGTTCTGATATGTGTGTATTGGAGGAATGTAGAGGAACCGAATTAGGTGACATATGACCAGTTAATAGAAGCAGGGAGAGATAAAAGTAGGAAAGATGATTGTAAGATGTGTAACCTTTTATATTCTGGTGACAGGATGAGGATGTTACAGATAGTGGAAATAAATAGGAAAAAAATCATAAGTGTTACATATAGGTGAATGCAGTAATGCAGGGGCAAGGTGGACAAAGGTGTGTGTTGCCGGAAGATTGATATACTCCTAAAGATAATGCCATGGAAGAAGAGTAATTGTTAAATATGGGGATATAATAATAAGGGCAAAAAACAAGAAAAACCTTGTTGTAATGTCCAATGCAGTTAGAGAAGAACTGCAGAGTCAGGTTGCAGCATATGTAGCTTATTCTGCTTATTTTCTTATTTCCCGATCCTGGAAGCTAATTGAATATGCCCCTTTGTAAGAAAAACATAGTTTAATAAACACATATCTGCCCCCCCCCATGCGTCTATCCCCTTAGAAATCTTTGACCATGTGTTTTTAGTAAATATATGCACCTGCGTTGCTTTTGCAACAATAACTCATATTCACCACATCTGATGGTTTCCTATAACCTATGTTAATTTGAAAATATGACGTTACAGTCATATCCCTGTTACCGATTATAATTGTATGCATCAAATTGCAATTTTCTGTATCTGAAATATATACCTCATTGTTTTGTTTTGACAGGATGCTTCTTATAGGAACTTATTTAAAAAAATTAACAAATAAACTTCAAAAAGTATTTTGCAATTGGCATAATAGCATACTTTATATTACAAAAAAAGTTTACAATAAATTGGCAAGACTAAGCACTCAGGAAGAGGGAGGGATCTTCTAACATACACTGAATACACAAGTGACATAGCAAATTTAATGTACACTGTAGATGGATCAACAACTGCAAAGTGTATTAAATATTCATGAAGGAAATAAAGGTCATCCTGACAATAGTTCATTATCAGAGTAAATGGGCAGACTAGATGGACCAACACGTCCTGCCATCAGCATTCTTTCTTTCTATATTTTACTGCAGTTTATATGTTCTGTATGTTGATACAATAAAGTACAAAGACACAGCATTGAGATGTCGGAAAATCATACCAATGTGATGTGAAAGGTGCCTCTATATTTATAATGCCAAGATAATAACGGCAATGTGTGTATTAAACTTTATTTGTATAGCTCTATGCTGCACATCACCTTAGTAACACAACATAATATGTAGGGCAGAAGCATATTAGACATAAAAACAAACCATTGGAATACATTCTATGTCCTGAGGTGATAGTGATAATGTAGGTTATTGTAGAAAGTATTCACATTGGGACGGTAATGCAGTGTTATTTTAAGTGCATCTTCTAAGGTTACTGAAAAAAACTTAAAGTTAAGCATTTAAAATCTGCAATGTACTGTGCCATTATGTTTGAGACTCTGCCAGAGGCATTCCACATGGCCTGTGAATTAAAATAAGCAAGGACCAAGTCCTTTGGTATTTTATCCCTAATGTTACATATGAATGGCTCTTCACTTTGCTAAGACTTGTATGCTACGTGTGGATTAAATTGTTGTCTGCTTTGTGATCGATGCTTTTTATTGAATTTTGATGAAAAAATCAACAGAGTAATGACATATTAAGCACACTGTCTTGAATCAATATGTATTTCAATTTTAACTCTACTGACTTTATCTTCACAATGTCTAGAAACATGGGGAATTATATGTCACACTGTTTTTACATGACATGATTATTTTATTAGTTCTTAAAAAGACAAGTATCACAAAAGTGCAGATAAATGATAAAGATCAATTGCATAGCTAAAAACACTTTTTAATGATGGCTTATTAAGGCTCATTTACTAACCGTAGGATATACTGTTGTGCAGCACTTTCAGTTCTGCAGGAGCTTTGGATGAGACAATTTTATCAACAAAGTTGCCTACTTTGCATTATCTTTGCATACTAAAAACAAATCTCTGAATCTATTTATCTGTAAGGTCCTGCTGCACAAGTCTTGTATGCCTTGAAAGCCCATGGTTAGCACCAAGGGGGGGGGGGGGGGATGGTCACAATTTAAAACATAGATAACAGAAATAACTGGGCGCTCATTGACTATGGATCCCTATCAACTGAAAATAAATAAATAAATGGTGAAGTATGCATGCAAGATGACAATAAGGAATAAAAATAATCAATTTAATACAATTGAAAGAATGCAGACAATAGTAACCCAACTGCCTGTATGTCAACAATTTTAAGAACAATCATAAACAATGATAAGAACAACATTAAGAATGCCAATATGTAGTTATCATAAGCATTCTATACAGTAGAAAAACAATACAACCGTATTACAATATAAATATCAATAGCCTTCAGCCAATAATGATAATAATGTTGCTATGCCGGATTCCGGGAGGATTGCATGCTCAAAGGTATTTGACAGGCATACAAGTAGCAGAAAATGTCCTTATTGCAGTGTAAGCTGTGTGATCTTAGCACATTCGTAATGAACCAGTCACTAGTGCCAGTTAATGTTGCTATGCCGGATCCCAGAGGATTGCGGACTTGAGGATATTTATCAGGCATGCATCTTGAAAAAGGTGTCCTTATTGTAGTATAAGTCTAATACCGTGATAAATCCATCCAGATTGTAAGCATAAAAGTTAAATAAAAAAGTCCAGTTAAGGAATCAAGGTGATCTGAGGATAAAGAATGATATAATGCACAATATACTTGCTGTTATTAATCCTTAGACCGGCCGCGCGGCGGGGCGGAAATGAACACTGCAAGTTCCGATGGGATAGAACTGTGCATTATATCATTCTTTATCCTCCGATCACCTTGATTCCTTAACTGGACTTTTTTATTTAACTTTTATGCCTTCGACCAAAAGGGAGATGTACGGTGATATGGTACCGCCAAGTGGTGTAAACAGGACTAAGTCCATGATTTATGACAGTTAGGATCTTGTACTATCACCATTCTGAGATGGGGACAGTGAAAGGAGGACAGTGGTGGTAGTTGTGTTGTGCTGTTGAAAAGGCGGAGAAAATCTTTCAGAGTGTTTTCATTGGAAAAAGGGGTTAGCTTCCATTGATAAATAGAACCCTTAAACTTCACTGCAATAGTGACCACTGATATCACACAACATACCCGATGGCAGCAACTGCAGTGACATTACAGGATTTCCTGTCAAGACAAGGAAGCAGTACATGACATTTACTTTGAATGCTATGTGTTGTTATCAGAATATGCTAATGACCACATTGCTAATATCCAAAGTTGCCAGAAACTGTATAATTTGGTTTCCAGCACCTATATATACTAACAGAGATTGCATTCCCATATTCTGCAGGATTAGCTACCCACAGATACTCTTTTTTTAAAATTATTATTATTATTATTATTATTATGTTTATTAGCAATTTTATATAGCTCTTACATGTTAGACACTGCTTTACAGAGAACACGTTGTTGTTCCAGTGGAGATTACAATGTTCCCTACCACACGGACACAGACACACAAACACTTGTCCTTATTAAATAATGAGGACTCATGTTTGGATCTTGCCTCATAGAGACACCCCGTTGCTAATACCTTATCAACAAGACAATAAAATATGTATGTGTAGGAGCTGTTTGTAACCACAGTTATCACTCAAGATTTATACTTTGACTTGAAACAAAAGATTGACATTTCACTGACTTGTGGGAACAGGTTCATGTAATCTGGCCATCTGAGGACATCTATAAATATACCAACACCTAGCCATGGGTAGTCATACAGGTTATGCCTACTGCTTTAAGGTGAAAGTTAGCAACTGTCTATTGATTCAAACATCTAAATTTCTCTTTATAGTTGTTATCTGGTTCTTCACATAGAATTTCAAGGCTTACCAGTTGTGATCTCTCAGTGCAGATGGTTGAACCATGATGAATGTGACACATTCATACTTCCCAGAACCCGTGTGTGTCTGAATCAACTTCTTCAGGTGCTTTTCCACAGTTTTGACCTCCTCTCTGTCCCAGGGTTTTTTTTTTACTTCTGTACAACACTAAAGAAAGCAGTATTGTCCATTACAGATGAATCTGTGAAACACAGAAAAAATAAAGAGTTTTAAGTAACAAAGTTTTGTGCTACACCAACCTTAGGAAACCTAGGTTCTGCATTGGACCTGTGTTGCTGGATTCTCCCATCTCCTTTGTGAAAGAACAGTGTTAACAGAATGCATACCTGCTTGTCTCTCTGTTTCAGGGCATTGCTCATCCTCAGACTCATCACTCTGTAGCTGAGCTGGTGCTAAAGAAAAATATATAAATTACTGTTATAAATGGTAAAAATCAAATTCATGCATCGGATGGGATATTTCTTCTGAATTCAGCCAGTCTTCCCATCACAAGAGCCATTAAAAGTTAATTGATTAGGGCAAGTGGAGAGTACTTTCTGGAAGGCGGTAATATTGCTGGTGCACCTGAATGTTGTATCATTAAGTTCAAAACAACTGATAAAGTAGCAACGTGACTTCAAAGCCTAGTGGATGACAGTGCTTGGGAATGTTTAACAGCTGAGCAAAACATCATATACAATCAGAACCTCTGAAATATGACAAAGCAGCTGTTTTTTGCAAACGTACTCATTTTCAGCGATTACTCTCAGTTCTTCACACTTCTCTACAAGAAGTTTCCTTAAACTTTGCATTGCTGGTGTGAACAGGACTGTAACTTCATTAGTTCGTTTTCCTTTGATTTCAATTCTTGTAAAGTGGTGTCAGTTTCTTCTCAAGTTCAGAAAGCACTAGGGCAAAATCTTCATGAAGATCTGAAATATCTCTGGAAGGAAAAGTAGTTAACAGCTTCTTGGAAACTTTTCTTTCTCTTCTTTGAATGAACAAGATCACTTGTTCCAAGGTTACCTATGCAAGCAATACCCAGTTTTTAAATGAAGTTGGTCAGTGGATAAATTGCTTTTGTACTCCTGCTGTTTGTCATTGGGATACAAGTGCAATTTTTTAGAGCGGAGGCTTGTTCCATTTTAACTTCTTCAGAGTTTTTAAGGCAGCAGATGACATCAGCTCATTCCATCTTGTTTCATAGATCTTCCTAAACATTTCTTGACATTCCGCAAGCTGTGACCTAACTTCAGTGTCAGTGTGTGAGTCTTGATGGTACTGGTTTCATTGCCTTAGCCAGTTACAGGTTTCACACTATTTGCTACATGCAAAAAGGTGGATGAAATGATAAAGACTTCCATTTTCTCCAAAAGGGTTACTTTTCTGGCATGTAACAGTTCTCAAAGTTTCCGACGGATGTACTTATGTTTACCAACAATGCATCTGTCATGTTTAATTGTGAATAATATTTAATTTTGTGTCATGTCATTCAAAAGCTTCCAAAAACCTCTATTTATGTCAGGTGAAACAGGCTCAGTAAAGGCACACAGAGACTGGGCTCTGGCATTTCTTCATGTGTCATTGCAGGTATTTTCTTACAAACAAGCTTTGACAATTGGCACAGTGAATGAATCCTTTAGGAACTTCATATTTTCTTAGTTACTTGAATGGAATCAAAACTCTGCTCCCTGTCCTTACTACCTCGGAGTTGTGTGTAAAGTTGGGAAATTTAAGTGCCCTTGCAATTTCAGTCTCATTGCCATGAATATGCTCAATATGCCGGGCCTTTTTTGGAATAGGCTTCTCACAATATAGGCAAAACTGCTTTTTGTTATATGGTCTGGATTCATCACTTTTTTTGGAAAGTGTTTGGACAGACACTGCATTACATTTTCAGCCTTCTATGTTTAAAATACCATTGCTATCAGGTAAAGAATATTAGTGTGTAAAGCAAGTCTCTGTGTTTTTTTTCTTTGCACCGCTTCCCTGCAACGGTGTCTTATCACTGATGTTGCTGGTGTTTGAAACACCTGAAGGGACATACTTATACACTGCTATCCTGCCTATAATCAGAGTCACCACCAATACTTTATATAACAATTAGGATGTTCATATTAAGACATCAGAGCTGGATCATACCCCACTGTTCCTACCTCTCTATCAGCAGGAAAATACTGTAATAGTCTCTATCTCTCTGGTTCTCTTCATGTGTAATGAGAAGCGGAACCTTGGATCCGTTTTTATTCTGACCCTGGTCAATTTTAGCCCGGGGTGCAAGACTCGACTCAGCAGTCTATTAGGAACATTTTAAAGGGAAAAAATGCAGGTGACCCTTTGACCCAGCCCAAGGTAGCCCACTATGGGACCGGTCCAGGTGGCAAATGCCTCCCTGCCCCCCAGCCCAGCCTGACCCTGACCCAGCAGTTCTATGATATTGTGGAGGACTACACATACTCAAGCATGTTTATGAGTCTGCAGGAAGTCTATTAGGAAGGTGTCCTTCATTGACTAGTATAGTCAGTTTCAAGGGGGCCTTAATTTTGTGTCCCAAATATGGATGATATCCCCACAGTTTTGGTGTATAAAAGGGTCAATGCCCCACAAGCAAAGGAATACAAGTACACACACATACTAAAGTTAATTTTTCCAATTAACTTACTTGTATGTCTTTGGATTGTTGGAGAAAACTGGAGCACCCAATATGTGTGCAATTGACAAGTGATTAAATAATGTCCATCTTATCCCACAAAACAATTGAAACATTTGTAGTGTATACCTTAGAAGACAAATATTGTAACTTTAAGAATGAGAAGCTGTACTACGTCTGTGACAAGAATGTTGGCATATTATTTTAATTCTTTATTTTTTGCTTTCCTAAGCACAACTTGAGCAAATCGGCAGCCTCAGTGTACATGTTTATAGGCTAACCTATTTATTCTCTAGGCCAGTGTCTCCAAGGCAGAAGGATGCCTCTAATAGAAAATCAGCATCATAACTATGTGTTTGGTTACACGTCTACATGAGACATTTTTCTTTCCTAACAACCATGATGGCGCACCAAACTCCACAGGAAAAAAAACCTCTGCTCCTTTGGTGATGGTGAACTGCTCAGAAATCATACTTAAAGGGGAAATAACTGGGATATGATTTGCATACATATGCAAAGACTGTGCTAGTTTTATTCTCTGGCACAAGCCCTAGAGAGATATAGAGATATATTAATTCCACTCTTTAGTTCATGGTTTTAAAACACTTTGGGGCGTATTCAATTGTTAGCGTTAACGCTAACAAACGAGCGCTCGAAAAATCTTAGCGTTAATACAGTAATTACTCGCGGAATTTCAGCTCGCAGCTCCCTGAGCTGCGAGCTGAAATACCGCGAGTAAACTACCGTATTAACGCTTTTCGCGTGCAATATTACCGTATAAACGGTAATATTTTTCGAGCGCTCGTTTTTCAACGTTAACGCTAACAATTGAATATGCCCCTTTGGGTCTCATTTACAAAGCAAAAACTGACCAGAAAACAGTACAAAAACCATTTTGGTGTTGTCTTGAACTTCAGTTTGTATAACTGTGCCCAGATATCCACATAAACATATGGGTTTGTGGAGCAAGATGACTGTGGCTGTGGAGGATGAGACGATTGCACCAGCTGAATGGCGTAGTGCAGGGTTTCTCAAACCCAGTCCTCAGGGCTCCTCAACAGTGCAGGTTTTCTGGATCACATGTGACATAATTAGGACCACCTGTGGATCTGTTACAATGTGTCAGTCAGTAATGAATACACCTGTGCTCCAGCAAGGAGATATGAAAAACCTGCACTGTTGGGGAGCCCTGAGGACTGGGTGTGGGAAACCCTGGCGTAGTGGATTGGAGAAGGTACAGTTTTGCAGAGCAGTGTAAAAATGAGATTTCAATTTGCAGAGCGAGATTATGGAATTAATATAAAAGGTGGGGAGAGTACGTGTTTCTTGTATTGTGGAAAATCACACAGCAAGTACCACTCCGCAAAGTACTTGAACTCTGAGCTGGCAGATATTGGGTGTATACATTAAATGAGGGGCATTTTGTGCATTCCATTTGCACATTGGCAGAGAAGCACATTTGTAAGTGTACTTTGCAAAGCAAGTCTTCAAAGAAAAAAGTACCACATGAAATAAAGACAGACCCGATGTATCCTCACTCTCATGATTATTTTAAGACATAAATGAGGCTAAACAAAGTAGAATTTATGAGAAAAAAATAAAAATTGTATCTAAAGTGGTGATAAATTAGACATTAAATGTGACGTTTACACTTTTAAACACCTTGGTGCACCATCAGTTTACAGAGGTGTCTCCATAAATAGAATCGTAGGCATGCACCTTAGTGTGTCCTGTGCAGAACACAAAGATGCACAGGTGCAAGAACAAGACATTTCAGTTGCATATTCCGTGCAGCTAGTGCAGTAAATGAGCTACATTGAATAATGTTCAGTTTTGGAGACCACATCTTGAGAAATTATATCAATAAACTAGAGAATTCAGTTATTCAATATGCATAGTTTCAAGTTCAGAAAAGACAGAGGATCTATGATTGAATCTTTTTAAAATAGTAAGTGTCTCCGAACAATTTAGGAAATTAGTATTTCTCACTATATGTGAAGTGTTAGGACACTTAGGTGTCATACTCTGGAACTGGAGGGTATTAGCTCCATTAGTAATGTTGAAAAATATATTGTACATTCACCACAAGGAATCATCTTTAATAAGGAAAGATGGGTGATTTGGCTCCTGGACAGTTATATCTTTAAGTACAGTATAACCCTGTTGCAGAATCAGCCCATTAAAACAATGAATTAACAGTTTCTGAATGGATAATGTTTTAATATTATTTTTATAATATGCTAACAGGTAAGATATTTACCTTCTTATATCTCCCCTGCCTGGTATATGTCAGACTTCCCTAATGGCTACGGCATTCTATACAAAATATAATAAAGAGACAGGGATTTTCGTAGTTTGTCAGGGAAAACAGTAACCCTGGCATTGTAGACTCAGTGAATGTAATTATAAGACAGCCCAAAATGTTCTGAAGTTTTTTCTTCAAACAGTGAAGACCTTGCTAGAGGGTTTATTAAGGAATAAGCAAGAATCCAATATTACCTATGTCCTACATATTGTATTTAATTATATGATCACAATGTGTGAAATTAAATATTTTGGATCTCTTTTGGATTTGGATTGTTCCCCACATTAATTCAGTGTTGACCTATTTTATTATTTTTTCTTTTTTTTATTTTCTTAAAGAATCACACTTGAACCATATCTAGATTCTTGTTTTTTTTTTTATTATTTATAACGTAGGAGATTAAACCAGCCCACATGGATTGTGTTAATGTATGTACAATTGTCCCTGAGGCCTTGTAGAACACTAGCACTCCTCCAGATGAATTTCATGTGGCGTTCTACTGTTCATCTTAAAACAACAAATTTCCAAAGAGACTTTGCAGCAGCTTCAGTATTTCCTCCGACTTTTACTTGGCACCAATCTGGTCTACTTTGTCCCCATACAAAAAAAGCAGACAAGTGAATCCCGCATAGCATCTGTGTCTAGGAACCGGGTCTGCTTTATTACTAAAGACGCTGTGATCCTGTCATTTAAAAGCAGCACATTAGTGGAATCAATAAAATTAACCTTTAGTCTCCTGGGTTCCTATGTAATGAACATATAATACCATACTTTGGATAGACATACCGCAAGAAAAAAATGTATTGAGATCGCAGCCAACATATTTATGTTAAACGTACCCACTTCACTTATTGACATGAGACAGCTGTTGCTTGGAGCTAAACTCATGTAGCATGCATCAGTGTTCAGCTTGAAATGATCTGATCATAGAGAATGCTGATCTGTAGGGAAAATGCATGACCTGTACACACTGACATTTGTTTACAGCACTGGTTGGACCAAAAATACATCAAGCACCATTCAGATCCATATAGCACTTGAAAAAGTCTTCCAATGCAGTTAAATGCTTACTATGATTAGGTCTACAGTGAACACAGCTGAATTATGGCATACACTATGGTAAGGTAATCATATTCAAAATTAAAGCAATAATGTATCCTTAAACAGAATCTCATTAACAACATTTATTAATCCTGAAAAAGTGAGTGAGTAGATATGTCCACAAATTTAATTGACAACAAGGGGCCTGATTCATTAAGGATCTTAACTTAAGAAACTTCTTATTTAAGTCTCCTGGACAAAACCATTTTACAATGCAAGGGGTGCAAATTAGTATTCTGTTTTGCACATAAGTTAAATACTGACTGTTTTTTCATGTAGCACACAAATACTTGATAGCTTATATGTACACTGAAATTTAAAGGTGATATTTGTGTACTACATGAAAAAACAGTCAGTATTTAACTTATGTGCAAAACAGAAAACTAATTTGCAACCCTTGCATTGTAACATGATTTTGTCCAGGAGACTTAAATAATAAGTTTCTTAAGTTAAGATCCTTAATGAATCAGGCCCAAGGTCAATTTGCATAAAGAAAATGTATTTTTGGCTGAATTTTTACATTTTCTAAACATCAGTGCACCACATGCATCTCTGTAACATAATTGAGTGACTGGATTTAAGGATTCTTCATTTTCTTAGAATTGTTTCCTAGGCTACATTTTTCTTATGATAATTCCTCATTGTCTATGTGCTGTATTATTTTTACACTGTTTTGAATAAAAGTTCTTATTGTTGCATTATGTAAAAATTGACAAAATATTAAATGCATATTATTTGCCTATATTTCTCTCCACAAAATGCACATTTTATTTTGAGGAGCAAACCTGATGACTTATGTATGACTTTTGTACGATTTAGTATTGCATTTTCCCCCCTGAAGATGAATTCAGATAACAATCATTCACACTTCAATCTTTCTATTTCTGAGGTTTAGCATAAAAACTGAGAGGCAAGCGAATGCTTGGTAGATTGATTTCCATATGACAGCTCTCTCGTAAACCTCACTTTTACATTAGATTTCTATGCATCCTCACCAAAAGTAAAACATGCTTTTAACATGAAAGTAATTTTTTATTTAATATAACTTTATTAAGAGGTGGGTAGGAATATATTTTTAAAGTGTTGCAGTGCCATCTTCTGACAGTTTAGTTATTCTGCAAAAAGTTCGCCCTTGACAAATGAAGAAAAAGATAAGCTATTTTTTCTTTTTTAAAAAAACGAAAATCACTTTTTTAAAACATTAATACATGTAAGATTTCTAACAAGATTACATTGCATTGCAGAAAACTTAATTGCAGATAAAGCTAGGGTAAGGTACAGTAGAACTGTGATAATTCCCTGTAACATTTGCCACTAAACAGCCACAATTCAGAATATATTAACAGCATAAGGGCTTGTGCACACAGGCGTTGAAGAACAAGGCTAGTTAAAAACATAGGCAAAACCTTATATTGTCCTCACTTTAACAGAGTGTTAGAAGCCTGTTCATTAATCCATCACAAAGCTTCCCTGCAGCTTAGCGCACTATGTACATGATGAGCGTTCCTATAGATCTCCAATGTATTTTAACAAGCATTAACACTTGTGAACACTAGAGAAAATGTAAAATTTGACAAAGTGCAAAAGATTCCCAGAAAGTGTACCCG
Source organism: Mixophyes fleayi (assembly GCF_038048845.1). Taxonomy (NCBI): domain Eukaryota; kingdom Metazoa; phylum Chordata; class Amphibia; order Anura; family Limnodynastidae; genus Mixophyes; species Mixophyes fleayi. The sequence goes on from NC_134402.1 coordinate 119,130,648, forward strand.
CACAGGTCCATTTGTTTACATTATTTTTCATAATTTCAGCATAATAGCATGCTTAATAGGCTTTAAGAACATACATTAAACAATTAAATAGACTAAGAGACCTGGTACAAATGAAACATGAAAGCTTATATTTCTAAGGAAAGGAACAATCAATTGAACGCTGTTTCTTTTTCCAGCTCCTTGTGTGAGCACAGTTAATTCATTACGGCCACAGTATCTATAAATACTGAAACGTTTTCACACTGGCCTGACTGCTAGACTTTGTAGAATGATCACAGCAGCTAGTTTTGAAATTGCTTTATTCAAGTTTGTTTTTCTCCAGAATTGTCCTGCAAGAGCAGCAATTTCAAAGATACAGGCTTAGCAAGAGGTTAGCCGATGTGCCACCTTCACTGCTGTTAAATTCTGCTGGATTAAATGCAGTAATTGTTTTGAAGCATGCTTTTCATTAATGTCACCTGAATCCCCAGAGACATAACTTTGATAAATTTGCATATAGTGTGAGTTTTATATTGTATGCAATGTGACTGTCTAGTTTATTTTAATTGGATATGGTAATTTGAGCACATGTATCTTACATTTGGAATTAAATATATTAAATATAATTTTGTTTAAGCAGACATACAACGTGAATAACAGTATATAAAAGTATTAATGCCGTACATTCACTTTCTGATCACTAAAATATTTGTGTCTCTGGTAAAATTTGGACAATGTCTTATTTGTTTTTCTTTCTTTCAAATAAGGGCCCCTTTCTTTTCATAAAGGTGCACAAGACTTCTACAAGGAATTAAGAGAATGTGACAATAAGTCACAAGGTCAACCCCCCCCCCCCCTCCACTATCTCTCACCCTTTAAATGATGGAACATTTCATTTGAATGGTGCATACTTATATTAATTATAGTGTCAAGCAAAGTCTATTAAATGCATACTAATTTCGATGGGCAATAAGAAAATTGTATTTTCAGGAGACAACTTTTTCTTGTATGATATTTATTTATAATTAACCCCAAAAAAAAAATCACATTATGCACTGTTTAAGAAGTTTTGAGGGCCAAGTTTTTGGGATTAATTTGTGCCACCATAATCCCCCTTCCCTCAGAAGAGCCTGCATCACAAAACTTATTCCTAACAAAACATAAGCAAAAAGAACACAAAGCTCAGGTTCAGAATGGCCATACAAATTACCATACATTCATCAGTGGGTCCTATCAGCATAATTAATACAGTGTAAGTACAGGCAATAAGATTTTATTTTTCTCATTCAAAAAATGCGGTAGGTAACCAAGTCTGCCACAAAGTACTCATGCACGGTGAAACAATAGAAAAGGGTATTTATTAAAACATACTAAAATCCACATAAAAATGGTATACACATTATAACCACATGTTGGAGATCTCAGTGCCAATTAGAACATATAACTAAGTAGGTGCACCTACACGATGTTCAAATCATCAAAGGTATTGGTATATAACCAGTCCAGCAGCTTCTGCAACCACTCGTCTTATTGAAATATAGCGCTATGTATTTATATGTTACATGGAGACAATATTCCCGATGATCGTGGAGCCGCAGTTTGGAGCGTTAAAATTGTAGTGATGGAGGATATCTTACATAGATGGTAACAGGATTCCAAATGGTATAGTTAAAAAGGTATAATAAAGTCTCTTACCAGATCCCTGGCATCACACGCAAGACCAATACCTTGACAGTAAATTCCGATTCCTGTGTTTAATAAACCTCCTCCAGTTGGAAAAAGTGAGAGATGTGTAGTCAGAGCTCTACTCACTGCTCCTCTCCGCTCCACGTGGTAAACAACCAATAGCGCCTGGGTTCGCGCACTCCTGACGTCATAGAAGTGCGCACCGTCTTTGACGGAACTCTCCGAAATTTGCTAAGAGATTAGCGGTTGCTGGTTAAGAAGCACTGTATGTATAAAGATGGCACTCTGTTTCGTCCAACGGATACTTGTTGCTTAACTGACGCGTTTCATCGCCGTAAAGGCAATTTCCTCAGAGATTTATTTTTCTCATAGTTCTTCAACCCCATTCCCAAAGCAATATTGAAGTTTTTCATTAAATGCATTACTCAATGGTGGTCCATGTATCTTTATTTTATGTGGACACTTAAAGCACATGTTTTAGCCTGTCAAAAAGCATTATTATTCAAGGGGCATATAATATATAGAACAGTACAATATATATGGAAATAAAGATCGATTTCATAGACCTAAAAGAGGAACCATATGCAATTTACAATAAAAAGAATATAATATGGGAACACTAGGTTAGGTACATTTGCCCATGAAACTTTAGTTGTTTAGCAGTATTAAATACATTTTTTTTCTAAATATTTTCAGCTTTATTTAAGTTAATAAAATTACTAAAAATGGTGGATGAAATATTGTTTACTACTTTAATTCACAGTAGATTCTCTGCAATGAGTAACCAGGCATTGGTGATTTCATTGCATGGAACAAGTTTAATGTGGTATGATAAGTAATTGGAGTAAAGTATTTCCCAGAACCTAATAATATCACATGAACTGGAGAATGGCATTACAAACCATTTCCTAATTAAATATAGTATTGCACAGACACAATCTCAAGCATCCCCAGGGTTATCATTTTTCTTTTTCAATTACAGATATGTGCAGTAGAAATGACCTGCTACAGAGAGGATCTCTGAACATTCAGGGCTTGTTCACGCATATATACGCTTGTAAAATAGGTAAAAATAAATGAAAACTATTCCGCAATTAACATTCTTTGCATTATTTTTTTAAAACTAACATGCAATAGATGCATGTTAAAAATTCAAACACATCTCAAACACCTTAACAAGATGATTGATAAAGCCTGTTAGTATGTTTTGTTTTGTCAGTTTTTTTAAATCCTATCCAGTGTTTTGTTCCACATTGAAAAGATGTCCTCTCACTACTTGTATCTTTCACAGAAACTGGATAAAGAAGGCATGATGCAAGTAACAATTGGTGTGTAGGTGGAAATCATTGCTAATGGACATTTGGACTAGGAATTTAATGAAGAGCCTGCACCTGGGAGGCAATAATAATAGTTTGGGGCTGCACAAACTGTTTACACCTTATTTAATCAGGGCAGGAGATTTACTAATAGATGTAAATGTAACTTTTATTGTTTTGAAGGCTAGACGCAAGACTTATCCACTCTTAGTCATGAGTGGCCTGAATCATTAAGCAATTATCTGTCGATTTTGAGCATATTGTATGCAAAATCACTCTGTGCATGTCCAGAGCCTGGACATACGGCCGTGCACTGCGTATGTGGGCACAAAGGACACTTACTACAGTCTACAATTTTGGGGAGTGAACGAAGAGGGGAAGTGGTGTGTGGCCGTAGTTATTGTACAATAAGGGCGTTCCATGCAGCTCCGTCTAAGTCAGGATCAGGCGCACACTATAGCAAGCAGGTTGCAAGGCATAAAGTATGCACCTGCTAAGGGTCTAGTTTAAATTTCCACTGACAATAATAAACACACAAAGCTTCACACCACGCATCATCTAATGACATTGTGAACTTTGCTCCCTACATCTGAAAATCCCTTCTCATTAAACACCACTATATTAAGACCCACAGCTGTGGGTCCCTGTGTAGGGAGAGGGGAAGAGGGAACCGGGTTCCCGACCCTCTGAATCTGCCAATCAGCCATTATCTCCATGGGCCCCGATGCACTGCACCTTCCGCACCAGTGGTTGTTCCGCCACTGCATTGGAGGATGCTTATTATGGTGCCCTTTCGTCAAAGTGGATTTTGCAAAGATAAAGGGAGCTGCTTTGAATTAGCTAGTTATTTATTTTCTTCCAGCAATACAAATCCGACCTAACTTAAACTTTTAGCGCCTGGGGTGAGAAAGAAAAATGTGCCCCCCTAGCCCTTAATTTTAACCAAATGAACCTTAAAATATTCATAAACTGCGCCCCGTTTCAGTATGGCGCCCTGGTCGGTCGCCCATACCACACAGCCCTGCTTACGACCCTGACATAAAGCATTCATTAGTCACTCTCTTTACATCCCATGTAAAGTGTCAAACATAGGGTCTGGTTCTTACAACAATATTTATTTATTGACTTCCACAGAATGAATGTTGGATTAAGTTTCTTTTCATTTTAATCTAAACAAAATTAAAAAAAGCAAATATTATTTTTCCTTAAAAAACTGCATGGCAGTTAGTTTAAGGAAAAATAAATGCTGCATTGGCAATGAAGAGATTTGAGGAGAAGACAGTCCAAGCTCCTCGGAGAATTGAGGGCAGAGATTTGTTAGGCGTAAGTCCTCTAGTAATACCAATTTGTATGTTTGAGACAGAAATAACATTTCCAAATAAAGTAATGGGTCATGTTTATCCAAGAGAATGCCAACGCATCCCCCGCGGCGACAATGGCCATGAAGAGAGCCACAGAAAGAGTTGGCCAAGCAGAGGAGTCAGGTCAGGGGTGGAGGTGGGCCAGGAGGAGGCAACGGTTGTCCAGGAGGAGGCGACGGGACCAATCTCCATTGCTGTTTAGCTCCAAGAGCAGAGGACCCACAGGTGCTGGAGGAAGAAAGTAAGTACATGGATGCGGTAAAGTAGAACACTTTTACAAATTGATTTTGCCAGCAGAGAAGTGTGGGCATCTGAAACTGTTTTAAACAAAAACATTATGTTCCCTTTCCCTGGTTACAGTTTACAATTCCAGAGGGCTTCCTAAGTACACCCAATCAGGAACCTGCTTCCCCCCATTTCTTGTCTTCTGTGGAGCTGGGCGGGATCGCAGGGGTTGATATGGCAAAAAGCATTTTCAAAGTGTTCTGAAGTAAATATGAAATCTTTATTGGACTCACATCACCTCTCAAGCAAAGAGAAATGTCTTGCACAAATAAATACAAGTTTTTATACCTTTTCACAACATCTATTATGTAGTTTTAATGATCTTTAGTCTTATTTTTGTTTCCTAATATGGTAAAAGAAAATGTTTCGAATTCCCATGGCTACCTTGGGAACACACATCAACAATCTTTACAGCAAATGGGATGGCATCATAAATCTCACTTCACCATATTTTGCTTGACCTGCTCTCATGACCTTTCTTAAGCATAAAGGAAACACATACATCTGTTCAGACCATGCTAACCCCTGGCTGATGAATGCTGACTAGAATAGACTTGAGTACACTTTTTCCAGATAAAGAATATATTATATATACGAGTATATTGTATTGCTTAATTGATTAACCATAAATAGTCAATATTATGTCAGTCAGCTTGGCTTTCACAACAAGGCTGGCAAGAAAATTGAAGTATGCAGGGGTGAGACTGATCTTAGCAGCCTATTTGGAACACTTTAAATGAAAAAAATGCAAGTAGCCCAGTGACCCAGGCCAAATAACCAATACAAGATAGGTAGATAGATAGATAGATAGATAGATAGATAGATAGATAGATAGATAGACAGATAGATAGACAGATAGATAGATAGATAGATAAATAGATAGATATGATATGTGCCTCAAATTAATAATATACTTCTCAATACTATTGTGTTTAGCTTAACAGAAAACTCAACCAAGCTTGCAAACTATGAACTCAACCAAGCTTGCAAACTGTCTGAAGAAAATACACCAATAGCGCTAACTAGCATATCACCATATCAATGTAGGAAAAATGCGTTTTCACCAAGTTTTATTTTTTTTTGGCAGCTGATGAAGAAAGGATGTCAACACATTATAGCCAAGTCTACAATGATGGACGCCCCCCATCTACCCCCCAAAAAAAATATGTTTATTAAAATTGTTGAAAAAAATTATTCAGTTAAAACAAAAGAGCTTAATTAGTTAAAAAAAATCTTGTGTGTGTGTGTGATTAATGCACTAGATGGCTTCTCACACCCCTGGGCGGTGGGTGTGGGAGTAATAGCTGTTTTGTCCCATATACAGTAGAGGTCCATAGATGGCCGGGGTGTCATTAAGTGTCAGGACATGATGACACTTGCAGTGCAACAAAAACAATAATACTGATGACTGCCAGGGCATGCTGGCACTTTAGGATTCACAAGTGCCAGCATGCTCTGATACCCAGTGGCCGCTGGTGCCTATAGGTCAACTAAGGGACATAAAAAATAACAGAAAACACAAGGGAAACATATTTAAATCTAAATTAAATTAAAATTCAAATGCATAGCGTACTCTATCGCACATAGGTCCCAGAAGTACCTAGCAGATGCATGAGTTATGTAGACAGGTGGAGGACTTTGGTACACCACTGTAAATGTAACGTAAATGTTGTTACTATGGAAATCATCAAGCAGTCTATATAACAATCCATTCCTTGTTGACTTTGGGAGTATACAGTGGCGATTTCCACACGTTTTCAACCGAATGCCCGATGTATTCAATAGGCATTTCTTGCTGACTCAGGCCCGAGATGTTTAGTGAGTGTCGAACAATTATTTGTTTCTATGATTTTTGCTTTGTGACATCTATTTGCCTTCCAGGAACTTTTGTGAGGCCACATCCCCTGGTGATGTTTAGGCAAATGTCGGCAAATTGTAGGATGAGTCATGTGCCTTGTGTGGCCATGGCTATGAAACAAACCACATGTCACAACTTGGGAAGTAGCTGTGTAGTGAGGCATGAAAGTTCCCAGGTGAAACCACTCAACAGTGACGTGCACTTTGTGTGTTTGTACCGGGACCCAAGTGAGAGAGGATCTCAGTGTTCCAAAGAATGTCGCAACATATGGCTGTATGGCACAATATGCAGCTACTGAGAGAGACAGGCTGAGACCCCCAGAGATTTAAAAGCTGGGCCAACCAATTGAAAGGCCACAGAGAAAAGTCTGATTGTGTGAGAGGCAGGAGTAAAGAGACAATTGGCTGGCTGAAGGAAGAGTGATGCTGCCATAATATCCCTGAGATAGATTAGAGACATACCAGCCAGAGCTGAGGATTGACAAGTCCCAGGACAACTGAGAACTGAAAGAGAGTCCACCTTGAAGGTAGTAGTTGTAAACTGTGAAAATACATAAAGGAGCTGTGGAACGAAAAGGCCCAGTAGAGGCATTAGCTTGAGAGATCATGGGATGTTAGGTGAATTACCTTCTACATGTTACTGAAAACAAACCATTCTTTGCAATGGTTCATGAAAGAATTAGTGTAGAGAACGTATAATTTTATTGTCAAAAAAATTAAACTAAGCCTATGTACTTAAGCCTATGTCTTCATTCCCCAGTGCCTCCCACAGTGCATCTGGACCCCTGCTCAGCTCTGATTGTCTGCCTCCAACCTCCCCTTACCTGTAGGCCCTAACAAGTGGTCACCTTCATCCCTCCCTACTTAGTTTCCCTGACTCTCAACTTCCCAGGGACCTTGCTCTCTCCCCATTACTTGGTCTCCTGAATTCACCTGTCTTCTCCCAGCTGGTCCCACTTGGTCCCCTGAAATCATGTTAATCTGTGTAAGGTTGGGAATTGATAGGTGGAGTGCAGGAACAGTAGAATACAGAATGCTAAACATTGTACAAGTTATGTTAGTAAATTCAGATCTTTCAGAAAATGTAAGTTACTGAAAATTGGCTGAGGCTTTAATAGCATAGCTAAATATTTAAAGTGACCATATTTGGTAAGGAAAGCCATTTTACACTAATTCCCAGGATGGATTCTGATCACATTATAGGTTTCTCTCAACTGCACTTTGGTAAATATCGAGGCAGACATCAACATTTCAAGCAGATGAAAAACAGATGCTTTGACAGTTGAAGTAAAACCATACTGCAGATTCTCCTCTGTGCTTATTTTAATGTAGTTAGTTCTGGCTCTTATATGGAATATATTCTACCAAAAGGGATGCAAGCCCTGGTACCAAGTTGATAGGGCAATCATATGGCAGATGTTTTGGAATGCCAAATGCATCAGTAAAACTTTGGAATTGAAGGAACAGTATTTTAATCGATTTCAACAGAACTATAAAACAATGTTTTAGCAAATTCAAAGGTAAACTTTATTTCCGTGGGTGGTTGAGGAAAATGATAAGGGTTTACAAAGAACACTTGAAGATTTAGGGGTATATTTACTAAAATGCAGATTTGAAAATGTGGATATATTACCTATAGCAACCAATCAGACTCTAGTTGTCATTTATTTAGTATATTCTACAAAATGACAGCTAAAATTTGATTGGTTGCTATAAGCAACATTTCCACTTTTTCAAACCATCAGTTAAGTAAATATACCCCCCAGAGACTATTGTGCCTTATTGTGCAAGGGAGGGAATTCCACAAAGTGGGTGCAGCCCGAAAAAGTCCTGTAACCAAGAATGGGATCAGGTAATGAGTGCAGATGAGCTAAGCAGATCTTGTGCAGAATGGAGGTGACGAGTTGGGAGATATTTTGAGACAAGTGAGGAGATGTATGTTGGTGCATTTTTGTTGATATTTGGTTTTATTTGTTTTCATGAACTGCTCATTTTACCCTCATTTACATAGAAACATAAAATTTGAGAACAGAAAAGAACCTAGAGGTTCTGCTCCCATTTTGTGTAATTTCAAGAGATGATTAAAAGATTATTTTATATTATGTTTTAGAGGTTGTTCTTTGTTTTATTTCTACCATACCAGATTCATTAACAAACAAAAACTAACATAATGTGCGTTTTTAAAAAAAACTAAAGTACATCGGGTGCTCCAGTTTCCTCCCACATTCTAAAAACATATTGGTAGGTTAATTGGCTGCTAACAAATTGACCCTAGTCTGTGTGTCTGTCTGTGTGTGTATGTATGTTAGGGAATTTAGACTGTAAGCCCCAATGGGGCAGGGACTGATGTGAGTGAGTTCTCTGTACAGCGCTGCGGAATTAGTGGCGCTATATAAATAAATGATGATGATGATGATGATGAGCGGGTATACGCACATCCGAATTCAACAAGCAGCGGATCTTAAGATATATCTGTTGATGAATATGGGTCTAGGTCCAGTCTGCTCTAACAAACAATACACTGCAGGATGCATCCAATACATATGTGGAATATAAAGTCACAAAAGAACGCACAGATAAAAATAGATATTAAATTAATGTCACCTGTTAATAATATAGTCATTAATATTTGTTTTATGCCACCCATAAATACATTTATTAGCATTTTCTTGATAACTGCTGTACATAAAATAAATTCTTACAGTTGCTCCTGATTGCAAACACATGTTCTAGAATGCATAGACAGCTATCATCACTAGTAATCGGCACTTACACCCAACCTGTACCTGGTGCAAGTAATATGGCTGATAATTGCATACCTTATAGATGCCAGAAAATTAAAACAGACACTGCTACGTAAGAACGAGCTTGGCACAACCTTATTGTATATTAACTGTGTGCATACGCCCAGTCTCCTCCTGCTCTGCCCCAGAAATGGAAGTGTCTTTTGCGCTCGAAGACGAATTGGAGGCTGCTGCGTTCTGTTGCATATGGTCCAGTTCTGGGCATGCACAGGGTAATTGTGTGCATTTTACGTAATATTTTGCCTTGTATGCTCCTGAATGAATCAGGCCCTACATGTTCAGTTCTTTCCATGCACCATTTTACTAGCTCACCTCTATTTTATTTTATAGTCAGGAGAGATTTATAAATTTAATGAGACTGTGTGCAAGAGTAATGCTTCCCCCTCCACCAAGAGAATATGCCCTCTCCACTCTCCCTTTGTCTCATATTCCCCCCCACTGTACTCCCTTTTCAACATGTGCCCCAAGTCCCTCTCTGGGGTTTTTTGTTTTTCATTTTCTGCTTAATATAAGCATTTATTTAAAGTTAATTTAATTAGCGTTTGTGCTTTGTACTTGTGTTTTTATGTAATTACATTTTATGAGTAACATGCAACATTTGCATTTAATTATAACTCTATCAATACACTGTACTCACTTGTGTCTAAGAGAGTCCATTACATTGTTATATTCTGTTTAAATAGGGTAATGCAGCTTTGCATTTACAACTAACACAGTCAAGCAACATCTCTTTCTCTAAACTGCCCTGGGGTTTAAGTATACACACTTGTTACTCCTGATGTACATCCATACTTACCTACTTTCTGTAGTCTGTTTCCGGGAGATGGACGTGACTGGAGGGCGGGAGGGGGCTGGGCGGGGCAGGGCAAGACAAATTGTTTCATTTTAGCCCCGCAACGAAAATGACGTTTTGTCGCGGGGGGCGGGGCCAAAATGTTGCGATTCTGGCTGAATCGTGTCATTTAGCGGTGGCTACAGCAGGATGCGAGAGATTTGCCAGCTCTCCCGGGAGCCCGGGAGACTGACCCGAATTTCGGGAGTCTCCCGGACATTCCGGGAGAGTTGGCAAGTATGTCTACATCTGGTTCAGATGCTAATCTTATATAGCAGGATGCATCCTGAGGTGCATCCTTCTGAACATATAAATGTACATGTGCTTTTTCTTACATGTGTCTTTGCCTACATATGTTTGGGGTACAAATTCATCCAAATCTATATGAATCCCTATATGATTTCTCTTTACTGCATGTGTAGGCAATAATTAAATGTGTAGATGAATCTTTTTTATACATTGAATACTCTTAAGTGGTGTGGGGTCCCATTAAATCTTACCTGGTGGCTTGAAACCTGGGTACAGATTGCATACAAAGCATTTGAGGATTATGGCCTAGATCCTACACATAAACCTAAACCACCATTATAATACACTGGGAGGAATAATGACATTTATAAGATATTTTGAGCAATATATTCTTGTTAATAAAATATTATATACTGCCTGTAAGTAGTGGTAAGTGTTCAATGATTTTCTTATCATTTGTATGACTCACTTAGTCTTTCTGCACACTGGTATCATGGTGATTTTAGGCTCTAAGCACCAGTAACCATGGAGGTTAATAGATTTAGCTGACTTACTATTACATGTATTTCTCTTCTTGATTGGTAATATTTGTACAGTTGAAGCTTATACTTGCAGGTGAAAGATACATGCTTTGTTTTTCATCTCTTATAAAATAAATATAAATATTTATCACACGTTTGTTGTTAGAAATCATCAAATGTGGAATATTTTGTTTAATATTCTAAATTAAATTTTTTCAACCTCATCAACTATGTTACTATGTTACATATTGTGACAAAGAGGCTTATTTAACACACTTATCTACAGAAGGATAGGTAAAAGCCCTACAGAAACAGGCTGCAGACAGGGTTAAATTCTCTCTGATTTTCTTTTGCAGCACACAAACAGGTGCACCACAGGGGTGTAATTAATTTGTTGTTTTTCTTATTGGTTTGTAGTGCTTGGGTGGAGGATAAAACTCTGTTTTATGGGTGGGGTGACTGATGCCAGCTACTTGGCCGGTGACTAGGCAGGAGAAATGTGTCTAGCTAGAGCTAAGGTCAGCTTGTGTAACCATGACAAAACCCTGCTATGCTATTTGGGACATGAACAATAAAAAGCACTGTTTCTCTTTCATCCAGTCTGGGGGACATTGCTTACCATGGGTTATGGAGGGAGCTTGGGGAGTTGGCACCTAACCAGTTAACTTTAGTACTGCCGACAGACCCCTCCCCTCTACAATCCCCCTGCCCCCTCTTGTTCAGTTTTTTTTAGGTGCCCGTGGGTTGGGCAGCGTTAATGTACTGCTAGTGATTTTTTTCTTTTATTTCAGTTACTTTCTTTGAAAAAAATTTAACAGGTGGCAGCGCTGGTGTGTGTTCTGCTATAGAGAACACACACAACAGAACAGCGGCAGGCACTCCCCTGCTCAGATGAGAGCCAGAATGGGTGCCTGAATTTGGAGTGACAAGCGGTCTCACCGGACCGCTGTCACTCCTGGAGCCTCCCCGATAACCGGCGCTGCCACTGCAGGCATAGAGCGCCGGTTATCGGATATCTATTACAGTGGCAGCCATCTTGGATCCGGATCAAGAAGGGGAAACAGCGCTATTAAGGAGAGGAGGAAGGGGGCTATACCAGGATCCCCCCTCATGCATAGGAGGGGGCATCAGGTATCTTCCGCTCCATTACTCTGCCACATTAACCCCGTTTTTTTTTTTCCCGGATTTGGAGCTGCAGGGACAGCATTACTGAAGAGGGGGGGAGCTAAGACATAGAGCTCACACCCCTGCTTCCAGAGAGAGATGGTCTGTCCCAGTCTTCTGGCGCCAAGGAGAAGCCCGGGAAGAGAGAGATCAGAGCTGAGGGAGCAGACACCAGGATACTGCTGCTGGACTTCTCCCCTATTTGGCCTTTGGGCTAAGTATTGATTTATTTAAACACATATTCTGTACTGCTGTGTACAAGTGGGCTAGTAGGGGTTATTTTATAGTCTCCTACTTGCTTATGTTTTTTGTGTTTAAATTTTTTTTTTACAAGTACAGCTTTTATGTATAGATTGGTTGATTACTTGTAGTTCACTTTTCTCTCTCCACACATTATCTCTCTCTCTCTCTCTCTCTCTCTCTCTCTCTCTCTCTCTCTCTCTCTCTCTCTCTACTCAGCTAAATTTAACAGTTTTAGTCTGTGTGTTTGGTGTGCCTTCCTTTATTAAGAAATGTCAGATAAGGGAAAGGGCCCTTTTGCAAAATATTTTACATGTTCTAAATGTCATGTTAAATTACCTAATGGCCAGAAGGACCCGTTGGCGCTATACTCTGCCTGCAAAGCAGAGGTCCCATCTGCGCAAACCCAGCAGGTGTCAGCCCCACCGACTGAGGAACCGGCCTGGGTGGCCTCCCTATCACAGTCGGTTTCCTCTTTAGCTCAGATGGTTTGCCAATCCAATCAGTTCTGGTCTAGTGTTGTAACCTCGGTGGCCAATAATCCTAGTACACAGCTGGGCCTCCCTACTGCCACAGGTTCTATTGGAGCCTCTATGCCAGGGCCTTCCTCTTTACAGACGGACCAGGCCTCTGTTCCCACAGAACCGCCATGGTCCACAGCAGTTAGAAGGGGTTTGGATAAGCTGACCCAGTTACTTGAATCCCCTAACATCCCGCCTTCTAAAAGAAAGCGTCATAGGTCGGATAACCCCCTTATGGTCATTTCAGACATTTATTAATGATTTGGTTTTAGCAGTAAGACAAGCTTTGGACCTCCCAGAACCGGAGGAGCCTATTCCTAGAGACAGAAGTCTCTTTAAAAAGGCCAAAAGAAAGGCTAGCCGTTTTCCACCTTCTGTAGAGCTTAAGGATATTGCTGAAGGAGCCTGGAAACAGCCTGATAAAAGGTTCTCTGTAACTAAAAGATTCTCCTCCCTGTATCTGTTACAGGAGGAAGATATGGCATGCTGGGAGACTATTCCAAAGGTCGATATTCCAATTGCCCGATTGGCCAAACACACCTTACGCCCAACGGGTTCAGCATCTCTGCAGGATGCCAATGATCGTAGGGTAGAATCTCAGCTGAAATCTATATTTGCAGCTGCGGGTTCTTCCTTTTAGACCCACATTTGCTTCAGCTTGGGTGGCTAAAGCCATGGAAACATGGGCAGACCAGTTAGCAGAGGCCTTACAGGACTCTGACTTACTCCCCCTGGCTTTGCATTTAAAGGAGGCATCGGGGTACCTTTATGAGGCGGCCCAGAATACTGCAGCTGTTTCATCTTTTATCCAGGCTGCATCTATTTCTGCTAGAAGGACGTTATGGCTGAAATCCTGGGAAGGGGATGCGGAATCAAAAAAGTCAGTGGAAATCATTCCTTTTTCTGCTGCAGGTTTGTTCGGCCCGGAATTGGATACCCTGATCGCACAGGCAACAGGGGGCAAAAACAATTCCTTGCTGGTATTCCCTAGTAGGAGCCGTAACCCTAGGGTCAGTTCCTTTTGCCAGCCCTTTCGGGGGACTTCCTTACCTAGGGGTCAGTCCTTCAGAGGCAGGCATCCCAATTCTCGGGGCTCCTCTGCCAGGGCTTCTATTCAAACCTGTTTCTGGTCAAGAAGCCGGACGGCTCCTTTCGGGCCATCTTAAACTTAAAAGGCCTCAATGTGCACTTAAGGGTGGACAAGTTTCAGATGGAATCCCTGAGGTCAGTGATAAACGGCTTAGAGAAGAATCAGTTTTTGGCGTCCATAGATATAAAGGACGCTTACCTCCACGTTCCCATTTGGATCCACCATCAATCCCTCCTGAGATTCACAGTGGGATCCTCCCACTATCAGTTTCGGGCCCTCCCATTCGGCCTCTCCACAGCGCCAAGGGTTTTTATGAAGATCATGTCAGTTATGGCAGCATGTCTTCACCTACAGGGAGTTCAGGTAGTACCTTATTTGGACTACCTGCTCATCAAATTTTCCTCGGAGACTGGCTAAAGGCATCACTTATCCCTCTCCTTGGCAGTTCTCGAGGGCCATGGATGGCTAATAAACCTAAGGAAATCTCAGATGATCCCGTGTCAGCGCATGGTTTTCCTAGGGCTCATTATGGACACCAGTCAGCAAAAGGTATTCCTGCCCATCGAGAAGATCAGTTGTATTCAGAGTATAACAACTCAGGTCTTGACTTCTCCCAGCCCCTCAATGCACTTGTGCATGCGGTTGCTGGGAAAGATGGTAGCCTCCTTCGAGACCCTTCCATTCGGTCGAGCTCATTCCCGATGTTTTCAGTGGAATCTATTAAGCAAATGGTCGGGATCCCACCTACGCTTGGATCTCCAGAAAATATCTTTATCCCCAAGGACGATAGAATCGCTCCAGTGGTGGCTAGTCCTGGATCACTTGAGGGTGGGCAGGTCCTTCGCTCCATGCTCATGGATCATAGCCACGACAGACGCCAGCCTAAAAGGTTGGGGGGCGGTAATCCTGCACCTCCGACTCCAGGGACTTTGGTCGGTTCAGGAAGCAGCCTTATCTATCAATGTGCTGGAGCTGAAGGCTATTCTTTTAGCTCTCCAGGGGGCCCAGTCCATCCTCCAGAACCACCCGGTCAGAGTCCAGTCCGACAATGCTACAGCCGTGGCATATGTCAACAGGCAGGGAGGAACCAAGAGTGTAGCTGCAATGAAGATTGCCGCTCAAATTTTGGTTTGGGCAGAACAATATGTCCCTGCCATCTCCGCAGTTTTCATTCCAGGAATAAGAAATTGGGAGGCCGACTACTTAAGTCGAAACCAGATGATGCCGGGGGAGTGGTCACTCCATCCGGAAGTTTTCCAGTCCCTGGTTCAGAGGTGGGGTCTTCCGGACCTAGATCTCATGGCCTCCAGACACAACAGAAAGGTTCACAGGTTCTGCGCAAGGGCAAGAGACCCCTTAGCGGTGGCAGTGGACGTCATGACGATGTCATGGGAATTCAGGTTGGGATACCTATTTCCTCCGATTCCCATGCTTCATCGGGTACTCAGACGAGTAAAACAGGGGGGTCTGCCAGTAATTCTGATAGCTCCCTCATGGCCGCGCCGAGTCTGGTACGCGGACATAATCTCTATGGCGGAAGGACGAGGAATTCCTCTTTCATCTCGAGACGACCTGCTTCTGCAGGGTCCCTTCCGTCACCAGAATTTACCTCAGCTCAGTTTAATGGCATGGCTGCTGAAGCCAGCCTCTGGAGGGCTAGAGGTTTTTCCCCCAGAGTAGTAGACACTTTAATGCGAGCCAGAAAGCCAGTTTCAGCTCGCATATATCATCGGATTTGAAGAGCTTACATCAGATGGTGCGAAAATAGGACATGTCCCTCGTCTTCCTTTCGTCTCCCTCGCTTGTTGGCTTTCCTTCAGAATGGCCTGGAGGCAGGGCTTCGATTAGGTTCCCTTAAAGTTCAGGTATCGGCTCTTTCAGTGTTTTTTCATCTGAAACTAGCGGATTTACCAGATATCAGGACTTTCCTTCAGTGAGTCCTGCATATTCAACCTCCCTATGTTCCGCCTACAGCACCATGGGATATTAACCTGGTGCTGGATATGCTTAAAGGACCTCCCTTTGAACCTTTAATTGGCGCCGATTTGAAGTGGTTTCCCTGGAAGGTCCTCTTTCTTTTGGCTATTGCATCTGCGCGTAGGGTGTCGGAACTAGGAGCTCTGTCTTGCCGGGAACCATATTTGGTTTTCCACAACGACAGAGCAGTGTTGAGAAACCTTCCTTCCTTCGTTCCAAAGGTAGTTTCGGCTTTTCACCTGAACCAGGAAATTGTAGTTCCGGTCTTTTCATCTACTTCCCATTCGGATCAGCAAACTATGGAAAAGTTAGATGTGGTTAGGGCTCTACACATTTATGTCAAAAGAACTTCTCTGATTAGTCGTACCGATTCTCTATTTGTTCTTTATGATGCCAATAAGAGAGGCTGGCCAGCCTCTAAACAGTCCATTGCAAGATGGATTACGGCAACCATTAAACAGGCTTACATAAGGGCTAACCGTCCTGTGCCTGAGAGACTAACCGCCCATTCCACCAGATCGGTAGGGGCGTCGTGGGCTGCAAGAAATGGGGCTTCTGCAGACCAGCTTTGCTGGCCAGCCACCTGGTCTTCTGTCCATACATTTACAAAATTTTACCAGTTTAATGTATTTGCATCCACTGATGCAAATTTCGCTCATAGTGCTTTACGAGCGGGATTTTCAGAGTAGTCCCACCCTTAGGGGGCTGCTTTAGAACGTCCCCATGGTAAACAGTGTCCCCCAGACTGGATAAAAGTGAAAAGAGGATTTATGTACTCACGTTAAATCCGTTTCTCTGATTCCGTCTGGGGGACACTGCGATCCCTCCCTTCTGCTTTTCTTCTGTGTGCTCTTGTTTGACTGGCCTTTACTCCTTGGGCTTTTTAATTAACTGAACAAGAGGGGGCAGGGGGATTGTAGAGGGGAGGGGTCTGTCGGCAGCACTAAAGTTAACTAGTTAGGTGCCAACTCCCCAAGCTCCCTCCATAACCCATGGTAAGCAGTGTCCCCCAGACGGAATCAGAGAAACAGATTTAACGTGAGTACATAAATCCTCTTTTTTTCAAGCAAAAAGTTGTTTGTGTCTGTCATCTGCAGAGTATCACAATACATTTAAATATAACTGACATCTTTATTTTGGCTGAATTTCAATAAATAAGTAAATAAATACATACTAAGTTACCATAAACATGCTGGGATTGATTCATTCAGGAACGTAAGTTCATTTATGTGGCGTATTTTGCGTATTTCCACTCAGTGAATGCATGAAACCAAGACTTGCAACAAATAACGCAAGTCATGTTTGCACATAAAGGACACTACAATTGGAAGGATGGAATGGTGTGGGGAAGGGGATGAGTAATGTAGGCAATGTACAATAAGGGTCTTCAAGCTTCTCACTCTTACATACAAGGCCCTCGCCAACTCCACTGCGCCCTACATCTCTACCCTCCTCTCTATTCATACTCCATCCCGCCCTCTCCGATCTGCCAATGACAGTCGCCTCTCTTCCCCCCTGATCACCTCCTCCCATGCGCGTATCCAAGTTATTGCCCGCGCTGCCCCCTCCACTGGAACAAGCTCCCTCCCTCTATCAGAACTTCCCCATATATGTCCAGTTTCAAACGGGCTCTAAAAACCCACCTTTTTTTTAACGCCTTCCAGTCTCCCACTTAACTTCCTACCTTATCTTCTGCCTCTTCCCCTTCATCCCCCTTCCCCCATCCTTATAATATAATAATAAATAAATAAATAAATATATAAATAATGAAATAATAATAATAATAATAATAATAATAATAATGATGTGCTGAGGCAGAGTTCATGCACTAACGTCCAATTTAAGTTTTGGGCATCTCTAAGGTATGTGTTTTTTAGTTGTGTCATTTTCACCAGCTACAGGGCAGGTGTAAATGCCAATAAATATATTTGATGAAAAAAAAAAAATTTTCAATGTCTTTTTCTTAATGATTATATTATTATTAGGTGACGGTAAGTGAATACTTTTTTTCTGTGCTTTCTGCTGGGACTTGTGTCTGTGTTATGTCTGTCTGCATACAGCAAGTGCCATACAGGCAGAGCGCACTTACACCAATATTCAACAGGTGACATTTCTTCAGTTCTGCTTGTAGTTGAATACGACTATACGGTGTTCAAAATGTGTGCATTCTTTTTTAAATGCAAATTACGCAGATTTTGCATTCCTTAATGAATCAGACCCAAAGTCTACACCTATATTACACTAGATCACATATTCCACTTATACACACATCTCAAAACAGACACTTGTAGTTCAGTACAAGGCTTTGCTGAGCCTCTAAGCAGTTAGTGACTCTCTTCTCTTCTGATATAACCATCCCATAGATTTAGAATGCACATCGTGCTTCACCCCACAAAGCCAACCTATCTTTAGTTTTAAATCTGCAAGGCCATGGTCTCAGAAAATTCTCTCTGTGTAAAAAAAACTTTGCAGAGGTAGTCCCACCTACAAACATTTGTTCAATGCAGATCTGGATATTAGGGTGGTTTCTGCGGCGTGGCTGCTAAAATGATATGGACAAACAAAAGCTATACATCATGTATAGTGCGTTATTAAATCTACCATATGTATACAGTATTTTTCCAAATATCAAAAAGAAACAAAGGATGTTTGTGCTTCGACTACTGCAACCTTCCTCACACCTGAATCCCAATTCAATTCATCATCAACGCAGCGTCAATATTGATTTTCCTTTCTCACCACCGTACTTCTGCCTCCCAGCTCTGACAATCCCTACACCGGCTTCTTATTCCCTATAGAATCCTATTCAAACTCATCACGCTCACCTAAAATGCCCTCTACCTCTCTTCCCCCATACATCTCCAATCTCATCTCAGAACACATTCCCTCCCACTCTCTCCTTTCTGACAATAACCAGATCCTCAGCTCCCCACATCACCATATTGTACTCAAACCTCCAAAAATTCTACAGTGCCACTCCAGACCTATGAAGCATACTCCCACTTCCAATCAGGCTTTTCATCGATCTCCAATGCTTTAAATGCTCCATGAAAACCCACCTGCTCATCAAAAGTCTGCTGTCTTCCTCTTAACTCCAAATCCACTTACCCAGACTCCCTACACTCACACTCTCACTCTGTGTCACCCTCACCCATACCCATAATATTATAAGCTCTCATAAGCAGGCCATCCTTCCTCATGTCTTGATGTCTTCTCTCAACTCTTCGACCTGTGTGTCCTTGTCTCTTGCAGCTTCTTTACAATGCCTGTTACATACCCTGTCGATTATGACTTATGCACAGTATTATGCTAACTGTATGTCCAGTACTTTGCTTATTAGTCTTGTATGTCTTTGTTATATGCTTTACTTTCCCACTGAATAGTGCTGTGGATTTTTGTGGTGCCTTATAAACAAACAATAATAATTATGTTACATATGTATCTAAGGGCCAAATTATTGAACTTAAAATAGCTGCTGGCTAGTTCTTATACAAGCCCCCAAGAGAAAATGGAGTTAAATATATCATTTTAACAAGACTATGTGCACTGGGACTCATTAGGTTCAATGTGATGTGGAGCTAACCAGCAACAAGTCAAAAGTCACTTAGCATCACATAGCCTACTAATTATGACTGCAATTTACCCCAGTTATTTAATAATGACAGTTAATGATAAAAATAAATGCAAAAATAATGACAGATTGATCCTGCACAACATGAAATCATAGATTTTTCTACTTTCCAGTTCTATTCTCCCGAGCTTTAGAAATAAGAATGTAGAGATGAATAAAAGCAGCCAATACAGATTGCACTGATAAAGGTATAATCAGCTATCACAAAAATGTAAATATATCTTTGATCATGGTAAAAATAATGAAAAAAATAATAACAAGGATGTATTGTCATTTCAATTTAGTTTTAAATGTATTTTAGATTGGATTCATGTTTAAACAGATTGGATCTCTGGTTAAATAAGACTGTAAAGCAGCCAGTAATATGCAATTGTTCCTTTCATTGCATTTGAAGAAATTAAACTTTATATTAAAAAGAGTTTTAATGAGAAATTCTTACACCACTACTTCTGACATCAGTTGTTTTCTGAACCAATGATCCCTTGCGTATTTTCTCTTCATCACCAACTCATTTGTTTGGAGAAAAAATTAAGTAACCCAATTATTTCATTACTTGCAAATTTCATTATGCAATAAAATATCCATTCAGCAGTTTCTCTTTCCTAATGCAACAAAAACTCATCTACTCACTGAAACCTATTACTGGCATTTTTTTTCCGTGATCGCAAGCGACTGCTGCACATTGTCTAGTGAGTCTTTATTGTCTAGTAATGATAGCTTTGGAGTTTAATTCTAATTTACGTGTTCCGTTGTTTTTCATTTATTTAGTTGTTTAGCTGAAATAATTTCTTGCTATTAAGGGATAAACAAAGAGCATCAACTCATTTCAATGTATTCAGTAGAGTTTATTACACTTCGTTAATTGTCTTCCTTGTTACAAGTGGAAAAAGTTTACTAGTAAGTCCTCCTGTGGATTGCATAAATTAGTTAGTTTGTGGATATAAGCTATTTCAATATAATAGCTATGCATACTGCTGGAGGAATGACAAGCCCACAGCAAGTAAAACAATGTTATTTCAATGTAGCGTGAAGAAAGAGTTTCAGATGCAGTGGAAATTATTGGACTTTTGCCTAACTCCTAACTTACCACCTATTTTGAGAATAGAATTGGGTGATGACAACTCATGTCACTCACAAATAGTTGACAAGGTGTGCGTGTAAATAGTACCAAACTTGTTATTGTTAAATGGTTTGACGTATTTATCTCATTATTTTGTCGAAAAATTATTATTTGGTTTCACTCATGGTTTTTTGTTTTAATCTTGATTTCGATATAACCTACAGTATATCTTAAGGTCAGCTAAGTAAACTACATGAGTACATTTCTGTATATTTAACACAGAGTGGCTGATACAGAGTGCAACTACACCAGTTTGCGTAGCGTATCTCGCATGAAATCGCTCTGCGCATAACCAGAATGGTGGTGTCACTCACCGGACTGTGAGTGCTACTTCTAAGGTAGCTAGGAACCGTGTCCGTCCATTATAATGAGGTACTGCGCATGTGCAGTCCCTTCTAACCTTCAGTTCTGTTCCTTTAACTTAATTGGCTGATCAGGCAGCACTCCCTATATTAAGCACCTGTGGTCAATACCACGTTGCCTGATCTTGGAGTCTCATTCCTCATGAGTCTCTGAAGGTGTTCCAGTGCCTCCTCGTGTGTTCAGCTGATGCTGATTCCTGTTTGCCGTTTGTGGTTTCCAGACCACTTCTACTCCTCGTGTTCCTAGTGACCTCAGCAGCTGATTCCTATCCGCTGCCTCCGTATATCTACAGTTACAGATTACTGCAAACTCTCCTGTGTTTCATCGTGACTCCAGCAGCTGATTCCTATCCGCTGCCTCCGTATATCTACAGTTACAGATTACTTCAAACTCTCCTGTGTTTCATCGTGACTCCAGCAGCTGATTCCTATCGGCTGCCTCCGTGTGTCTAACAAGTTACAGACCTCTCCTACTCTCCTGTGTTACATCGCTACTGTTCCAGCTGATTCCTGTTAGCTACTTCAGCGTGTCTACAGAGTCCTGCTCGTCTCAGCGCTCCAGTCTGCATTCAACCTGCCGTCAGCTGACCCGCTGCCTACTGCTTCTACAGTGTGTCCATTTGTGTCAACTTGCCTGTTAGCATCGAGTCTACGCTCCTCGGCTTCCAGCTCTGCTACATCGCTTCAGCTCTCCCGTGGTCTCCTGCTGTTCAATTCGATATTCTACTGCTTCCTGAGTATTTTGTCGTCCTTGCTGGCCTACCTACAGTGCGCTGCACCTACCTGCCGCTTCCATTCTGCAAGGACTTCTCATCTCGTCAGTTCCCTGCCGCTCAGGTATCCCTGCAGCTATCTCTAACAGCCTGCTCATCTGAACCACGGTATGCATACTTCTCATTGACTGTGCTGGTGTATTGCATATCCATCTGGACTGAGTTGTTCTCCTCCGGAGTTCCCATCCTCTGAGACTATTGCTATTATTGACTGTGTTTCCTTTTGCTGGACTATTCTAGTGACTTTGTTTATCTGTGCAGTGCTGTTCATTCATTATTATTATTGTGTGCAGTTCAACGTGGGATCAAGTTCAGTGCACCCGTGTAGACTCTGCATTGCATTTATCTCCTCGTGTCCTTCCTCACATATATATTCAGTGGTACAACTTGCTAGAGGCAGACCACTGATTCCTGTTTCCCTGTGTCACCAGTTGCATATATCCTCTCACATAAGCAGTGGTACAACTTGCTACACGCAGACCACTGACTTCCCCGTTACCTTCACCTGGATTCCATTCCTTCACTACAGACAGCGGTACAACTTGCTATACGCAGACCGCTGACTTCCACCTCCTTATTACTCCTGGACATTCTTTCTCACTATAGCAGTGGTACAACTTGCCGTGCGCAGACCACTGACTACCCTCACGTGTCCTTGTACATCCGGATCCTCGTGTTCAGTTACCTATTGTTTACCAGTGCTGCTAGTCATAGACTTTCTGAGCATTCTCTAACCATCTGCTGTTTCCAGTTCCATTATCACCCTGCCACCAGAGTATCATATACCAACTCTACTGCTCTGATAAGACCATCAGCGGGTGATACTGGGTAAAGACTCCTAGTGCCCGTGACAGGTGGTCACGCACATATACGCCTATACAAATTTGCCTGGTTCTGGTACATAATGCCCTCGAGAGGAAGGAGGAGGGATGGGGGGAGAGGGGCTGTAGGACTAGTACAGGAAGGCGTGTTTGTGCAATTGTGAACAGATGCAGACCAGGCCACATAAACGTCTGTCCAAGCCGTATTACTTACGTTGTCAACGGCAGATGCAAATAGCTACAGATGTAGATGACAGTCGCCAGCAATTGTTCTGTATGTCTCAGATATGGGGTGACATATATGGATCTATTAATTTATTGGAAATGGGGGTTATTGATTTAATGCGTATAGGGGCTATTATTTTACTGGGGTGAGGCTAATCATTTAGTGGTGATGGCTATTAATTTATTTGTGGGGGTATTAATTTAACGGGGATAGCGGCAAGGGAGTTTGGGCTTAGCTGCAGAGGGTACTCAGGTCGCGATTCTCCAATACACTTACCAGTGTAGCGACAGTAATAGAAAGGCATAGTCAGGCAGTCCAGGTCAAAGCCAAACAAGTGATGTGGTACACGGGGAGGATCCAGAGAGAAGTCAGGTCAAGCCAAATAGTCAAACCAGCCGGGCAGCGAGGTACCAAAACGAAACATAGGAGAATGGTAACAGGAAGCCGGTTCAGAATTGAAGAGCACAGGATCAGAAGTTCAGGAAGCGCTGGAGCAGGAATGAACCAATACTCTGGCACCTTACAGGTGTCAGAGGATGCTATATAAACCATAAGGTGCACCCTGATTGGGTGATGGAGATTCGGCAGTCAGACACGCTGACCGCCGATAGGTTAGCGGAGAAAGCTAGGCAACGGGACGCGACTGAAGGGAGCATGCGCAAGCACAGCGTGCAGAAGAACATGGAAGCGTCCCGTTGCCGAGAGGGTGCAGGTGTCCATCTCCTGCACCAGGTGTCAGTGCGGAGACGGCATCTGACACATCCTGAGAGAGTCCTCTGCAGCAAGACAGCTGGAGAGCTGAACAGAGGTCTAAGTGATAGTGAGATCCCAGAGAGGGAGAGACGCAAGGGGAGTGTGGAAAAGGCATTGCAGTGAGAAAATTAACCAGACACCTGAACAGAGAGCATCCATGCTGGATGCAGATTCAGAAGAACAGTGTCGATGAGTAACCCATGTCACCTAATTATTGATTTGGTTGGACTAAGTATTGCATTACTTGACAGTTAGGTAACAGCTGCAACAACAGGTAGTAGAGCACAGCACAGGGTTGGAGAACGGTCTTGTGCTTGTAAAGTGCTAAGCACATCCCCATCATGAGACGTTTATCCTTCCTTCAGCAGTGCGCTGCCACTGAGAGGCAGCATCTAGTTCCAAGGTGGATGTGGTGGTGCAGAATGGGGGGGGACGCCAGTGTTCTCTCTTGTCCAGGACACTACAATTTCTAGCTGTTGCTCAAGGAGTCTGGTATTTTAATACTCACAATCTAAGTAAGTTGGGGAACAGTTAAGCAGAATGAATGGTTAGCTCTCTGTTCATCATAAGAAGGAAAAAAGGGAATGGAACAAACACAATGCACATATGCAAGCCCTAGACAACTCAGGTTGATAAAAATTTAAGTATGTGGGTCTGCTGTATTTTTTAATGCATTTTCCTTAGATTGTGAAGCAGAAAGAATGACAAGATGGAGGTAACTGCAGGTGACAAGAATTCTACTTCTTCTGATGGTATAGCAGATCGTGTGGTCCTTGCTAAAGGTAGACTAGGTACAGGAATGTGCCTCACATTGTGCCAACAAGCAAAAAGATGTTGTGCAATTTAAATGAGCTTCAAGGGGTTGAGTTTGAGCAATCAGGGGGCATTCCTGGTTAAGCAGGTGGTTGAAGTGCATTTTTACACCACAAAATCAATTTAATTTGACTGATGGCTGCAATCAAAAGTTGGTCTATTATTAATAGATATAATTTATTGCCGTAAATCTACCACCATAACAAAAAAAACCAAAAAAAACCCTTAAAAGACAATTCTAAAGTCCTCTTACTATCATGAGTTATTGTGTATCCATTAAGCGGTATTTAGGAAAATAGAAAAAAGGGTGTGATCCAAAATGATAACAAGCAGGACTCAAGTGACATTTCTACTTTTTGTTGACATGCGTTCTCCCATTTAAACCAAGTATTTGCACAGAGAATATTCCCAAATGCACAAGGTAGTGAAATAGGCACATTTGTTAAAATTTATTTTTTCTGTGCATATATTTTTGTGGCTAGTACACCATTGAAAAGTGTTTTTTGGTGGCGTAAAGTTATTATGGAATAAGTAGGTGTTCCACTTTCACATGGGATTTGGAGGTTTAAATAAAAACTTTTGTAATTAAGGACAACTGTAAATCATTAAATTCAAAATTGGAATTTGAAAGTGGTCAGTGGGAAACCACTCTGCTCAATTATTTACAGGTAAAAAAAAAAACCTTACTTCTATACTACATCCTAACAACACTGTAGACAGCTCATTCACATGTACATGCTTGTCTTATCTTCAAACTTCTTATTATGTCTTCAGAACACGATGATGTATATTAATATTTTTCATTTTTCAACATGTTACAAAATGTATATAATACTAATATACACATGTGATGCAAAAATGTTTTAATCTGCTTTTTTAATTTGAACATATATGTGAATGCATTCTTATTAAACAATGTATGCTATTTTTATGTGCAGCTTTTTAAGCATACATTGTTACATGTGCGTCCAACTCAGCATTAGCCTTTATCTGTTTAAAGTGCCAGAATGTAGATTAAGGAAGATATCTATTTAAAATCAGGGAATGACAACATGTATTTTATATCAGTGGCGGTCAAGTTTCCGACAGAAGAAACTCCAACACTTACCCTACCAACATGAAAATGGTGACAGGGTAAATGCCGACATTTCCATTTGTCCTACGCTGAGAAAATTCAGACAATGGGATTACCAACATTAAATGAGCAATGCCTGAGGGACCTGCCAGAACAAACAGTGGTAAAGAAAAAATTAAAACAGCAATAAAAGTTAAAATCCCCCCCTTCCCAAAAAACAAAACACCTCAAAACTTTAGCTAACAGCTGGAGAACCCGGTGCCAATACAACCAGCACAAAAAGGGTTAAAAAACCATGCTCCCCTTCCCCAATTAGATTAACCCTGGTGATATCAGCCTAGTGCTGGTACTAGCAAAATCAAAAGGGGAAAAAAAAGTGGGGTCCCCTCATTTTACAACAGCCAGCACTAGACTGTGGCAGCTGGGGCTGGTTGCACTATAATAGGGAGGAAAAGGAGCTTCTGACGTTAACACTGTCTAATACGCGTGATCGCAAAATGTAGCTATCCCTACAAAAAATAATCAGTATTTCAGAAAATAATTATTTATATTTAAGCACAACCTGAAACATAGTAATTAAGACATTTCTGTTCATGGGGGTTTGGGGCATACAACTATTCCAATCAAAGGTAACTAAAATACAGCCAACAAAAAGGTTGTAGTATCCAACACAAAGAATTTATTATTCTTGACCGAACGTGCTAAAGTTTTTATTTTTTATTGCTAAAATAGAAAAAAGACTTAACACTCAGTCTGAGGATGATACAATAAGGCATCCCAGGGGGCTAGTTAGGTGTTTGTTTATGCACCTTGGGAAGTGGATAAAACACATGTGGTATTGGATAGGGATTTATTAAAAGCGGTTTAATGTCATCATCAATCCTTCCTATTACTTGCACTCATTAATCATGATCTTTATGTTTTGTTTAATCTTCGGAAGGTGAAATCCTGTGGAAGAATAAATTTAGGGACATTATTATGTTAAATTAGTCACAAATACAAGCCCCAACATGACCTGTTGGAACATTCAGTTTTAAAACAGCTGGAAAGTTTCTTGTTTTTACCTTTGTCCTCATACGAACAGCATCTTGAATACGGCATTGTTACACGGTGGCTAGCATTGCTGTCTCGCAGTGCTGAGGTTATGAGTTAAATCTTGATCATTGTTCTGTGTAGAAATTGTATGTTCTCCCTGGGAGTACACTGAATTCCTTCAGAGGTACTCTGGTTTCCTCCCACAGTCCTAAAATATACTAAGAGTTTCATAAGCTGATAAAAATGGACCCTTGTGTGTGTTAGGGAATTTAGACTGTAAGCTCCAATGGGGCAGGGACTGATGTGGATGATAAGTATTGTCTGTGCAGAGCTATATAAATAAATAGTAATAAATATAAATATTTATATCCCAGAGAAGTGTTTTATTGAATCCATGATCTCAAACAACAGAATGTAGAAAGTTTTTTATTAGATATAAGAGGCGTAATATTTAATAAGTGGAGCAAGAGTTCCCCAGTCTTCCTCATTCTGAAAGGAGCATGGTGCAATCATTTTCTTGCATTGCTTTTTCTGAATTAAAAATGTCATATTGAGACAGTTCAGAATCTGCTGGAGGCAGCCTGAGCCCCACAGCTGAGATACAATTGGATAGGGAGAAGAGAATGGATATTTGCAAAGACACCTTAATTGAGAAATGAGCCTTATTTAATATATGTAAATGTTATTAAATTTATGTCTAGGCCTAATTATAAATGTAGGTGCTATTGATTTAGGGCTGGATGGGGCGTACGGTGTAGAGCGTTCACTAGTTGTTCGGATTTTCAGGAGGTGAATATAAACTTAATATATAAATATATATATATATATATATTAAATCTTTTTTCCAAACAGTACCCCAGTTTCTAATATCCAGACAAGCAACAACTGATTTTAATACTGTAGCAGCGGATAGTCAAAGCTGCAAGAATAGATAGGAGAGAGTAAAACAGTCTGACAACTATCCTTATACTGGTGAGATAATCCCAAATTTGGTGGACCATCCAGAGCTTTCTCATGTTTCTCTTCAGGATGCTCTGCTCATTAAAAGAGAGCCACAGGCAATTGATAGTAGTGATTCAATGAAGAAAGCTTTTTTTATCCATTGAATAATCACTAAATTCCGAAACTAAATCACTAAAAGCAGTAACAATGATTTCAGAAAGTGCATTATTGCGGACCTAATATTTTGAGCAACACATTTGCAGTTTACATATGACAATGACAGTGTCTGTATGGGTGCAACATTTAGCATGTTTTGATGGGAGGAGCTGAGCTGAATGGGCCATTGAAAACTAAGTACAGAGTAATCCTAGAGCTTGTGCGTAACATCCTGACAACAATACCCCCACTGATCAAACTCTTGACGGTATTACACTTTTGTGCATCTGGATCTTTCCAGACCATGGTAGGTGTTGCAGCAGGAATGTCCCAAGCCATCTTAAGTCATGTGCTGAAGATTGTGCTAAGGGCTTTCCGGTTGCACATTTTATCCCTTCATCCATCTAGCACTTGATGAGGAGTCCCTTGTGCCCATAAAGCGGCAGTTTGCAACCATAGCCGGCTTTATGTACGTAATAGGGGCAATAGATGGTACACATGTAGCCCTGGTCCTGTCAGGTGTAAATGCTTCTATTTATTCGATTAGAAAGCATTTCCACTTTATCAATGTCCAGATTCAATGCCTGGTTGCTAGATGGCTGGGGGCTGGGGAGCAGCCTTCAGGCAATGAGGTTTCTGGCGCAGATTGAAACAGAGGCAAGGAGGTACAAGGTCACATGGTGATGCATGGATCTTAGGTACTATTTTCTATTAGATCATTATTTACAAATAACCTTTTGTCGTCCTGAAGACATTAATATACACTGTAGTTATAAATAGTAGGTCTACCAACTTTGTAAAATATTACCACTCTTTGCATTTTGGTGTACTTGTAGAATCAATTGTCGAATATTTTAGCATTACTATAGCATAATTATTATGTTAAAAGATCTCTGTAATTGTTTGTATTATTAGTTACTCATTACTAATATTTTCTTTCTTGCTACTCTTTATAGGAAAAACGCTTACCCTTTCTTCTCTTGGCTCCTCACTTCCATTTTAAATCCACACACGGAGCAAGAACTCACATATAACTTGGTGCAGATGTCCACTAGGTAAGTTATAGAGTAGACTTCTAGCCTTTTAAAGCCAGGTTCTACTGACTTGACCGGTCTTGTGGAGCTCTTATGTATGCACTCAATAATGTATGCACCATAATTGCTCTGTATGTGGTATTCCATAAAATCTTTTTCAGAAGTGGGATTCCATGGGTGGAAGAGGCCAAGGTTGCTGGCCAGGTAGGGGATGACGTTGATCCTAGTCCTCCAGAATTCCAAGACTATTCAGTCTTTAATGAATATGTTATTTCATCATATTTTACATGTAAGTACCTTTTGGGCTTTGCTTCAAATGTAAAACATAAAGATCTGGTGTTGAATGTTAAGTTGAAACTCAAATACCCTGAACTCCAGATTGAGGCAGATGGTTGTTTTAGTTGATTTATAAAAGTATTTTTTCCTGCAAATGCTTTAAAACAGACTGCTTTTCAATAACATCATGATTCTCCAGTAACAGGTTACCCTGGAAGAGTTAAAACATTGATTTTATAAATAGATGTTACTGGTATCTCAATATAGCTAAAGAGATCTATCAATACGTGGAAACACACTCAGTGTGTGCCAAAATTAAATCCTCTCATCAATGACCGCCAGGCCTATTGCAACCATTGCCAGTACCTCCATGTAGAGAGATCTACACGGATTGTATTGATCAACTCCCCTTGTCAGAACTATAGACTACCATTTGAATAGTGGTTGATTATTTTACAAGGAAGACACATATTGTTTCATTGAAAAAGTTATCCTCTGCACCAAAAACTACAAGATTATTTTTAAAACATATTTTTCACATTCATAAGTATCATAATTATCTCAGATCTATTGTGTTTGATATGATCCTCATCTTTTGTGAAACATTGAATATACAGCTGGATTTTTCTTCTGCATATCATCCTCAAACTAGTGGAAAGACTGGGAGTCAATCAGTGTCTGGAAAAGTATTTTAGAACTTATGTTGGGTTTCAACAAAATGAATTGGTAGATTTAATTATGTTGGCCGAGTTTGCTTATAATAATGCAGTGAATGGATCAACAAAGCAAATTCCATTCTTTTCAAATTATCATCCTCGCTGAACCCTGGTATGGCCTCAAGATCTCACCCATGACATACAAACAGTGTTTCTGTTTTTTATGAGCTGGAAGCCATGGTATTATAAAGTGACAATACGCTCAGTCAGAAAAAAACTAAAGGGAATGGGGTTGTTTCCTTGCCAGAAAATTGTGGTGTACATGTGACCATGTCCTAAATAGATGGATAAATTTGGTTTGTTTTTCTGTCCGGTTATGCATTCAGAAAACCCTGCACCAATTAGGATGAAACCAACGCAACATAGTCCAGTTCAATCCTGGCCAGTTTTAAAGGGGGTTAGGGTCCCAGTCGAACCTCCTGTTGGTGTGTGCTCAGCAGAAATTTGACCGGGGGAGCCTGTTCTGAGCCTTCCACTGGAGGGATTTGGATAAAAACTTCACAGACTGGTAACATTGGATCCCAGGACATATATTAGGAGGTTATGATTTCAGTCAGACCTTCCATTGGTGTATATGGGCCAGACTTTGATCGCAGAGCCTGTTCTGGACCTTCCACAGGATAGCTTTGGTTTGTTTGTCTGTCTGGTTATACATTTAGACACCCCTGCACTGATTGGCATGAAATCAATGGGAGGTGGTCCAGTTGGATCCTGGCCAGGTTAATGGAGGTTTCGGATCCCGATCAGATCTCCCGTTGGTGTGCGCTGGGCTGAACCTTGATCCGGGGAGCCTGTTCTGGGCCTTCAACTGGATGGATTTGAATGACATTTAAAATAAAAACTAAAACAACACAGGACAACCACCTCATGGGTGTGCTGAAATAGCTGCTAAGCTGCTAATTAATTTTAAAATGTTGACAGCTACATCCAACTCATTAATAACTTAAAAACTTGCAGATTTAAACCCACATACTACACACACACACACACACACACACACACACACACACACACACACGGGCACACTACATAACACACACACAAACACACACACACACACACACACACTACATAGGCAAACGTTTTTGCCCATCCCTGTTAATTATTGGATTGAGGTGTTTCATTCAGATCCTTTGTCAGAGGTGTATAAAATCAAGCACCTAACCATGCATTCTCCATTTGCAAACATTTGTGCTATAAAAAAGATATAATGCCATCTTTGCAATAAGATGGTTCATGAAATTTCATCCCTGCTGGATACTCCACGGTCAACTGTGATATTACCATAAAATTGAAGCATTTAGGAACAACAGAAACTCAGCCACGAAGCGGAACACCACGTAAAATCGCAGAACAGAGACAACAACTGCAAAGGTGCATGGTGCGAAAAAGTCGCCAACATTCTGTCTATTCCATAGCTATAGAATTCTGACCTTCCACTGGCAGTAATGTAAGCACAAAAACTGTGCGGCAGGAGCTTAATGGAATGGGTTTCCCCAGCTGAGCTTCTGCATGCAAGCCTCACATCACCAAGACCAATGTAAAGCACACCAACACTGGACTGTTTTGCAGTGGAAAAGTGTTCTGTGAAGTGACGAATCACGCGTCTCTGTTTGGCAGTCAGATGGGAAAGCCTGGGTTTGGCAGATGCCGAGAGAACATTACCTGCCTGACTGCATTATGCCAACCGTGAAATTTGGTGGAGAAGGAATAATGGTATGGGGCTATTTTTCAGGGTTCGGGCTAGGCCCCTTATCTCCAGTGAAGAGCAATTTTAATGCTTCAGCACACCAAGTAATTCTGGACAATGCTATGCTTCCAACTTTGTGGAAACAGTTTGGGGAAGACCCTTCTCTTTTCCAAGATGACTGTGCCACAGTGCACAAAGTAAGGACTACAAAGACATGGTTTGATGAGTTTGGTATGGAAGCACTTGACTGGCCCACACAGATTGCTGACCTCAACCCCCCCAAACACCTTTGGGTTGAACTGAAATGGAGATTGCGAGCCAGGCCTTCTCGTCCAACATCAGTGCCTAACCTTATACAAGCTCTACAGAATGAGTAGGCACAAATTCCCAAGGAAACACTCCAACATCATGTGGAAAGCCTTCCAAGAAGCATGGAAGCTGTTATTTCTGCAAAAGGGGGACCAACTCCATATTAACGTATATGTATTTGAATACAATGTCCCTGTTGGTGTAATGGTCAAGCATTCGAATACTTTTGTCCTTATATTGTATATCTACCATATGGACAATAATGATACCATGCCTTAATCAATTGAAAAATGTAAAGTACATTTTATCATTTTATTTATATTTTTGTTTAAATTTGCACTTGATCTATTGAATTTTTCTCTCTTTCCAATGTTCTCCATATTACTCAAGATATGAAACACGTGACAATATGTATATGATTACTAGTAACCATTACTAGTATATTATCTTGTCTGTTTCTCTCTCTTGGACATGACTGTAGAAAACACTGAAAACGGCACATTCATATGTCCTACTCATACCACACCAAACAGCCAATCACATTTTATCACAAAAAGCTCACAAGTAGCATCAATATGTATATAAGTGTATGGAGCTGCCCACAATAACCCACTGCCAAATATACACTGTTAATGGCCAGGCATCAAGGAAAAAGCAGTGACAAAACACCAATCTTTATTCTAGACTAGCAACAGATCCTCACTGCAAGAGCAGCAGCCAAGAGGAAAGTATGAGAAAAAATGATTATCATTACATAGAAGCCACATGATGTCACGGTTCTCAAACAGAAGTACAGCTAGGAGTCATGAATTCGGTGAAAACACTCTGTGTTTATTTGCAGAGAGGTGATAACAACAGGTAATAAGGAGCAGTGATAAATACCAGGTTCCAGCTGATGCAGCAAGTAGCATGAATGTCCAGAAACAATCAGGTAAGGACAACAGGAAATGACATCAGGATTAGGACAACAGGAAAGGACATCACAGGATGGGACAACAATAACCAGCAATGACTGCTGGGAGGAACAGGTATAAGGGGAATGAGACACACCCAGGTGCATGAGATAATTAGTGAACATACAGGTTAACTCCTTAAGCACAAGAATAATGCACAATAGCAGCACCTCTGGTGAAAAGAGGTACTGCTGAAACACAAAATAGAAATAAAAATAATAGAATGACAAAAAGGCAGGAGCTGCCATGCAAAGCAGCATGTAATGCATACGCTGTAGGCAGATCATGACAGTACCCCCTCCCTTAAGGGCGGATTCCAGACGCCCAATTACCAAAAATGTCTGAATTCATCGGAATCATAGTCCAGAATTGGGGGCCCGGCAGAAAAGTCCTCGTCCATGGGTGGACGGGCAAAGGAGACTATGCCAGCTGCCAGTTCAAGCTCTGTAGACCTTGCTCTCTTCTTTCGCTTTTTCTTTTTGCGAGAATTCCCTGGAACAGCAGTTTGAACCAATTGGGTGGAGCACAAAGAAATCTCTAGGCCAGGTGAGATGGGTGGACCTGCTGACAATACAGAGGCCCCGTAACAAGGCATAGCGGGAGGTGTTGGTGAAAACTTGTTGATCACTGCCTCGACAAATAGTTGTAAGTCAGAAAGAATGGGGTGATCAGACTCAACAAAAGGGTTTGCCCATTCCATAGCCTCTCCTCTAAAATGTGTTAACAAAAACAAAACTTGCCTCTTTGGGTCACTGGCAAGGCTAGGTACTGAGGGGAAATAAGAAGCACAAAACCTCAGTAGAGCACTAAATTGAGAAAGGTGCCCCTCAAAGGTAGATGACAGCTCACACTTGGCACCCTTGGCAACGGATGGTTCGGACTTGGCAGCAGGCTTGACAGGAGACCTGGACTGGGCGGCAGGCTTGACAGCAGGCCCGGACTGGGCGGCTGGCTTGGCAGCAGGCCCGGACTGGGCGGTAGACTTAGCAGCAGGCCCGGACTGGGCGGCAGACTTGGCAGCAGGCCCGGACTGGGCGGCAGACTTGGGAGCAGACCCGGACTGGGCGGCAGACTTGGGAGCAGGCCCGGACTGGGCGGCAGACTTGGGAGCAGGCCCGGACTGGGCGGAAGACTTGGGAGCAGGCCCGGACTGGGCGGAAGGCTTACCAGCAGGCCCGGACTGGGCAGAAGGCTTGCCAGCAGGCCCGGACTGGGCAGAAGGCTTGGCAGGGACAGCCCTTTGAGAAGCCTGAGGGCAGACAGCACTTTGAGAAGCCTGAGAGCAGACAGCGCTTTGAGAAGCCTGAGGGCAGACAGCACTTTGAGAAGCCTGAGGGCAGACAGCACTTTGAGAAGCCTGAGGGCAGACAGCACTTTGAGAAGCCTGAGGGCAGACAGCACTTTGAGAAGCCTGAGGGCAGACAGCACTTTGAGAAGCCTGAGGGCAGACAGCACCAAGTGGTAACTCGGGCTGGACCGCATGGACTGGCAACTCGGGCTGGACCGCATGGACTGGCAACTCGGGCTGGACCGCATGGACTGGCAACTCGGGCTGGACCGCATGGACTGGAAACTCGGGCTGGACCGCATGGACTGGAAACTCGGGCTGGACCGCATGGACTGGCAACTCGGGCTGGACCGCATGGACTGGCAACTCGGGCTGGACCGCATGGACTGGAAACTCGGGCTGGACCGCATGGACTGGAAACTCGGGCTGGACCGCATGGACTGGCAACTCGGGCTGGAGGGACAGAACCCCCTCTGGAGCAGACTGTAAGAGCAGCGCCCCCTCTGGAACAGTCGGTAAGGGCAGTGTCCCCTCTGGAGCAGACTGGAAGGGCAGCGCCCCCTCTGGAGCAGACTGGAAGGGCAGCGCCCCCTCTGGAGCAGACTGGAAGGGCAGCGCCTCCTCTGGAGCAGACTGGAAGGGCAGCGCCCCCTCTGGAGCAGACTGGAAGGGCAGCGCCCCCTCTGGAGCAGACTGGAAGGGCAGCGCCCCCTCTGGAGCAGACTGGAAGGGCAGCGCCCCCTCTGGAGCAGACGGTAAGGGCAGTGCCCCCTCTGGAGCAGACTGGAAGGGCAGCGCCCCCTCTGGAGCAGACTGGAAGGGCAGCGCCCCCTCTGGAGCAGACTGGAAGGGCAGCGCCCCCTCTGGAGCAGACTGGAAGGGCAGCGCCCCCTCTGGAGTAGACTGGAGCTCAGGAACAGAGAAAGCGGCTGAAGACTCTGAACTGGAGACAGTGGCAGGAGACTCGGAACTGGACACAGTGGCAGGAGACTCGGAACTGGACACAGTGGCAGGAGACTCGGAACCGGACACAGTGGCAGGAGACTCGGAACCGGACACAGTGGCAGGAGACTCGGAACCGGACACAGTGGCAGGAGACTCGGAACCGGACACAGTGGCAGCAGGCTCCAAGCTAGAGGCAGATGATGTGACCTCAGAGCTGGAGGCAGATGATGTGACCTCAGAGCTGGAGGCAGATGATGTGACCTCAGAGCTGGAGGCAGATGATGTGACCTCAGAGCTGGAGGCAGATGATGTGACCTCAGAGCTGGAGGCAGATGATGTGACCTCAGAGCTGGAGGCAGATGATGTGACCTCAGAGCTGGAGGCAGATGATGTGACCTCAGAGCTGGAGGCAAATGATGTGACCTCAGAGCTGGAGGCAAATGATGTGACCCCAGAGCTGGAGGCAGATGCTGGCACCTCGGCACAGGAGACAGAGGCTGGCACCTCGGCACAGGAGACAGAGGGAGTGGGTGCCTCAGGACAGGCGGCTGGAGCTGGCAGATTGGGTCTCTTCGCAGAGAACAGGAATGCTGGAGCATAAACAGATTTGGAGTGCCGAGAGGAAACAACAGGAGATGGTTCAGTAAGCTGACGTGGTCTATGGACAGGACAGTCCTGCAAGAAATGTGCATTGCTTGCACAGTAGAGACACAGTTTGTTGGTTACTCTGCGCTGTCGCTCCACTTCGGTCAGATGGGGGCGTGGCCCATTTGTGAACCGGGCATTAGTTAAACTGCAGTTGTTAGTTAAATGCAAATTTGACATGGTATTATTGCAAGGTGTTGGCGGCACGGATTCAGCAGCAGACAGAGTTGGCTGGGTCAAATCAACAGTATTAGATTTCAGTGAAACAGTCTCTGATAGTCTCCTGAGTGGGTCCAAAAGCAAAGTAGAAAATTTGGCCAGCTGGGAGTGTAACAATATAATGTCCATTTGTAAGGTTTGTAGCAGTGGTAATTCCATGATTGGTAAAACAGACATGTTGCAAAAGAGAAATGAAAACTTGATTGCAGCAAAAAAAGTCCCAGAATAAAACAAAACTTTCACCTGACTCCAAAGCTGTTTTTTGGGCTGGTTATACTGTCACGGTTCTCAAACAGAAGTACAGCTAGGAGTCATGAATTCGGTGAAAACACTCTGTGTTTATTTGCAGAGAGGTGATAACAACAGGTAATAAGGAGCAGTGATAAATACCAGGTTCCAGCTGATGCAGCAAGTAGCATGAATGTCCAGAAACAACAGGAAATGACATCAGGACAACAGGAAATGACATCAGGATTAGGACAACAGGAAAGGACATCACAGGATGGGACAACAATAACCAGCAATGACTGCTGGGAGGAACAGGTATATATAAGGAGAATGAGACACACCCAGGTGCATGAGATAATTAGTGAACATACAGGTTAACTCCTTAAGCACAAGAATAATGCACAATAGCAGCACCTGTGGTGAAAAGAGGTACTGCTGAAACACAAAATAGAAATACAAATAATAGAATGACAAAAAGGCAAGAGCTGCCATGCAAAGCAGCATGTAATGCATACGCTGTAGGCAGATCATGACACATGAGCATGATATATCATATTTCCCCATGTATAAGGCGCTCCCATGTATAAGACACACCTTAATTTTGGCCCTGAAATTTGAAAAAAATTATTAAGGTAGCCGTCGAAAAAGGCAGGTGATTGTGATCAGAGCAGCCGGGCAGCACACTCTCCCTGCAATTGCCCCCCCCCCCCTCTCCTGCTGCCACTGTACCTCTATCCCCCTCCTCCTGGATGCGTGCATATCACTTTTCCCCTCCTCCTGGCTCCCTGCTGCCACTGTGCCTCTGTCACCTTCCTTCTGGATGCAGGCATACCGCTGTCCCCCTCCTCCTGGATCCCCGTTACCACTGTGCTTCTGTCCCCCTCCTCCTGGATCCCCCCGCTGCCACTGTAACGCTGCCCCGCTCCCCTTTGATCTGCCCCGCTGCCACTGTAATGCTGCCCCGCTCCCCCTCGATCCCCCCCACTGCCACTGTACTGTTGCCCCCCCCCCCGCATCCCCGCTACCTCTGTATAAGGCGCACCCAGGTTTTAGACCCAAAATTTTTGGTAAAAAGGTGCGTCCTATACACGGGGAAATACGGTAATAAGCAGAGAGGAGGATTATGGGCTAGGAAAAGCATACTGGACAAAAGTAACCTGTTTTCTGTCTGGTTCAAGGAGGCCATAAGCAAAAGTACCCGAAGTCTGCTAAATATTACCACATTTGGAAGTGCATATATTTTATGAATAATCTTCCA
This sequence comes from Mixophyes fleayi, assembly GCF_038048845.1. NCBI lineage: Eukaryota > Metazoa > Chordata > Amphibia > Anura > Limnodynastidae > Mixophyes > Mixophyes fleayi. The sequence continues at coordinate 119,167,798 of NC_134402.1, forward strand.
TGTACCTGGTCTATTGTGAGTCTTCTTTTAAAGTTTTTCCTAACATTCAACCATCTGATCTAACGCTTCACTGTATTCTGTGTGACGTTGACACTTGGTTCTCTGGGATGTTGCAGTAGTACTTAAAGTTATTTTAACACATTTAAGAAAATTATTCATGGTCTTACAATGGACTTTGTGGGTAGTGGTGAAACTATAGCATGTGTTGGGTTTACTTTGTTTGAAAAGTATAATAAGAACCGACCCTGAAATCTAAGGAAATCTGTATATATAAGCTAATCAGATAAGAGCTGGATATTTATGCACTTAACTGAGAGAGCTCAACTTTTTGGTCTCTATTCATTTTCAGTTTGGTTGTGGTTGTGGTTTTGGTTCTAAAACGTGTTCGTGTTTTGGTTATTGACTGGTTTTGTCAAAAAATAACAAAAGGTTTTGGTTTCAGTTTTTGTTTTGGACCAAGATTTAATTAATAATTGTGAAAAATAGGTAAAATAATCTCATTTGAGCTTTTTTTGCTCCAATAGCATTAACAGTAATTTCCAGTCATTTCCAGTCTATTTTCTAATGATCCCTTCACAACTGTCCATATCTCATCAATTTTGACCAAAGCCTGCAGAAAACTGTCTTAATGAAGGATTTTGTAATTTTGCCACCGTTGCATTTGCTTTCTCCGATGCAATGAAAAAATTAATTAAACTACATAGTGTTGATATCTCATTTTAATTGCACCCAATACTTTACGATGTTATGGCTTCCTAAAAACTAGAGATGCTCACTGACCCCTGTGTTTTGGTTTTGTTTTAGTTTTGGATCTGGATTACTGTCGTGTTTTGGTTTTGCCAAACCGCCCTTGTGTGTTTTGGTTTTGTTTGGTTTTGCTATTTTTGAAAAAATACCATTTTTTTTGTCTAAAATAACCTAATTTAGTGCTCCACTAGTTTCATGGATAAGTGAGGTAATTCTAGAGCTAATAAATTATGAAAAAAACAGTTTAATCCCTGGTAGGCCGTCCTTAATTCTAACACTTGCCTGCAAATTATACAGACAAACCTGGTTGTCTTCCCCCTCCATCTTTGATTATTGGCAATGTAGCCATCATCTTTGGGTGTATATTACACCCTCCACTTGTAGTTGAATAGAAAAAAAGCAGCCTGCATAGACTGTAGAATTAGAAAGTAAAAATAAATGGACCAAGGTAGTTTGGTAGCTATCTATGAATAGGTTATCTTGCAGCTCGGCTTTGGCGCGTAACAGTAGTTGTGCACCACTTGTAGGCTCGGTAACATTTTTTGATCTGCCACTAATAGACAAAGGTGTCGGCACTTAACTTTTCCTCAGTTACACTTCTTTTTAGTTTCAACACAGTACATTTTTTTTGGTGTGTGTTTTTTTGTCTGATTTCAAAAGACTGTGTAGTTTGCCTTTCCCAGATGACGTACTGGGAACACTACCATCAGGACTGGTGACAGAACCTGGTTGCTGATTCTGCTCATATGTGGCCTGCTTTGAATCCATTATGAGCCCAAAGCACTTGTAGTGCTACAAATTGTTTTAGATACTGCTGACAAATATGACTTTTGACAGCCACAAAAATTAATGCAAAAGTATGGGGGACACCCCAAAAGCACTTGGTAGTGCTAAATATTATTTTTTTAGACTGCTGACAAACAGGACTTTTGACAGCCAGAAATATTAATGCAAAAGAATGGGGGACACCCCAAAAGCACTTGGGAGTGCTAAATATTATTTTTTTAGACTGCTGACAAATAGGACTTTAGTTTTTTGGACAGCCAGAAAAATTAATGCAAAAGAATGGGGAACACCCCAAAAGCACTTGGGAATGCTAACTATTATTTTTTTAGACTGCTGACAAACAGGACTTTTGACAGCCAGAAATATTAATGCAAAAGAATGGGGGACACCCCAAAAGCACTTGGAGTGCCAGAAACTGCACAAAAAAAACCCTCCTCTATCCTCCTCTTACTGCTGTAACAACTGGTATTAAGATTACAATGGTATTGCATACAAACAATAATGTGTCCAAATACTGATCTGTCCCTGCGCTGATCTAGCCAGTGTGACCTAACCTTGCTCTCTCCCTCTGTCAAATGGCGATGGATTGCTGTGGAGGCTGGTATTTATGCTTTTCAAATCTCACGAGAACCGAGCTCAGAAATACGAATATGTCACGATGATGTTTTGCCTCGATTTCGAATCCGAATGGGCGGGAGAGTACCGAGCGTGCTCGGCTCAGTACTCGGATAGGCTAAATTCGGATGAATTTGGATCTCGGGGAACTGAGCCCGACCATCTCTACTAAAAATTGTCATAAGCTTTTAGAACTAGCAGGAGAGGTCTTCATCTATGACAGCATTGTTTCCCATAGAACTGGACACACTCACAGGTACTCGGAAACCCCAGGACTTAACTCAACATAGTTAAAGCTTATGAGCTGGAAGCGGGAGCACAGATATAGGAGGCAGGGACTCAGGTGACTCAGTGCATGGATAACTAGGGTCAGACCAGTGGTTGTGGGTTAACAGAAAGCAAGGAATTTCACTGAATATCTTCAGTTTTGAAGTTGTTTGGCATAGAACAATCTGTTACACACATGAACAGTCAGCTATATGCAAAAATGTATATACGGACATATATATGTGGGAAAGAAACATATTAAAAACTTTATTTAAAACCTTAAATGAGCCCCTTAGGGTACTATTCAAGTTTGGACAATCTACAAATAAAAATAGCTGATAATTACAGTTCCAGGAGATCATCAAGAACAAATCTCAAAATAATCTCAAGTCTGATAGAACAACAATCAAGTATCTATAAACAATGGATTTCAAAAGTATTCAAACCCCAGTATACATACCATAGAGTGAAAAAATAGAGCATCAGTAAGCTGAAACATCAAAATTTTATTTTAGCATATCACCAAACTATTCAGATCATGTTTTCCTTTCTTTTCTTTTTTTTTTATTTAGTTTTTTTCTTTTTTCTTTTTAAAGAAGATGCTACAAACCTGCAGACAAGAAAGAGATTTTATGGAAAGAATGTTATAGATAGTAAACAAAGTTTGATATCTTGGTGTATTATAGTTCCTCGTTATTTGTTCTCCGAAAAATGATACAGCAGTAGACACTTTCCCATGGAGAAATCAATGCAATTTTATTTTCTTAGGCAATAAGAGCTTTATGGGGAAATGTTAACTTTCTCTTTATGTAGCACCTGTGTCTTAAGTGAAATGTAACAGCGTATACTTGGAATTGTCTCTGAGTCATAGAATCTGTAAAAAGGAAAAGAAACTTTATAATGTGCCAATACAAGTCATTTCTAGTCTAATTCATTTTTCAAGCAGAAATGTATTTGTGGTGTAAAAAAAACACAAGGTGGAGGCATATGTACGAGAGCTGGCTAAAATAGGAGTTTTACTTGTTATTTCTTCCCATAAAAAGAGAAAAGAAAAATAATGTCTGCACTGGAAATGGATTACTATATGTAATACAAAATTACAACTTATATATGTCATTCAAATATAATGTAGGGGGTGCTCTCTCAACTATTACACAAATTCAAATCAGAAGAAAACATAATATTCCTATTTGGCAGCACATTAATGTAAAAGTTACAGATTACATATCTACTTTATTGATTTATTTTCAAATATCTACAGTCCTAATTAAAATAGATACTCTGCAGATGGTTTTGTGAACAAAATATTATAAAACAATCATAAGCACATACCATATATGCTCACACAGTCCCATTATGAAGATTGTGTTAGTGCTAAAATATAATTTTTTATTTCTTATGTATGTGTCTCGGAGTCCAATGTTAGAATAGACCTCGAAGCCTGCTCGGGTGATAACTACACTCTGAGAGGTGCTGAGTGTAATGGAAAGAGAAGTATTCACCAGGTATCCCCACAAGGGAATTTGGGCTTGGCTGCTCTCTAACCAAAGGTCACGGACCTCTGGCACCTAGCAGGCTACGGACAACCAGAATACAACGGAGACGTGAAGCTATGTAGGGGCACCAGAAGGTAAGTACATAGGCTTTTGGATCTGGAGAGCGAGGTAGGATGAGCAGCAGAGCACTGGAGCTCAGGCATCCTTATAAGCTGAATAACCCTGGAACTGGATCCATGATGAAGCACGATGCCCTCTAGTGAACCCTCATAAGACACAGGAACAGAAGACACAGGAATAGTCTGTGGAGGGAACTACAGTGGAGTAGAGAGCTGAGATCCTAGTGGATAGTAGAGCATAGGTTCAGGATCGGTGATGATGCACGGTGTTCTGCGGAATAGCCACAAGTCTTGGTTGAGGAACAGGTTACTCGGGTTTAGACGGTGAAGCGATCAGCAGCAGAGCACAGAGGCGCTGAGATCCCTATGGGCAGTATAGCCTTGGAGCTTAATCAATGGTGATGTGCAATGCTCTGCAGAATATCCACAAGTCCTGATCGGTGAAAAGGTAACACAAGTTCAATCAGAGAAGTGATGAGCTGCAGAGAAGTAAAGCGCTGAGATCCCTATGGGCAGTATAGCCTTGGAGCAGGATCAATGATGATGCATGATGTTCTGCAGAATAGCCACAGGTCTTAATCGTGGAACAGGTGACACAGGTTTAAACTATTTATTCCAGAAATCTTATGCCCATAATAAAAATTGTTCCAATAAATATTTTATTTCTTTCCTGGTCTGCCATAATCCAATAAATAATAAAACATCTAAAAAAACCATGGAATGAACTGAGCGCTCCCGAGGAAGCAGCGCAAAATGAAGTAAGCACCAATGAGGCTTGCTAATTAATAGCTGGGTAGCCAATCAGGTGCAGTCTCTTATAGTGCTAAGTCAATCAAGTGAATGCTGGCACTTGTAGTACCACAATAGGTTGCATTAGATTTTTACATTTTTATCATCATCACTGTTTATTTATATTACCCTAATATCCAAATGCCAGGGGTACCAAGAAAGACCCAGTGATAGTCGGAGAAGTGCTGCAGCCATGTATTAAGACTCTGTCCTCCATTCTGTAGTAGGCCTGCAGTACCAGAGGTTCTGCTGTTTTACCTGGACAGTTTCTCATTGCCTGCAAAGGGTTAGGCACTCATCATCTGACCTGGGTTGTGGTCACTTGTGTCTCGCCTTTATTAGACTACCTTTTCCTATAGACTGGTGCCAGTTCGTTTGTGTTTGTCTTGCTGCTGCTGGTCTCTCTGTGAAACTCCTGTTTGGATGCTGACTTCTCCATGGTATTTCACCCCTGCTTTATTCCTACATTTTGCACCTCATATTCTGATGCATATCCCGGTTTCATTTGACCTTGCTCCTGCTTACTCCCTGGTATATTGTGGATCTCAAGGCTTATGAGCCCTGGCTTGCCTGACCCCAATTTTGCCTGATTCTCTCATGGATCATCCAGTGCCTTGTGCCTCCTGCCTAACTTGTGCCTCAGTCACCCCGCTAACCTGAACCTGCATTTCACCATTTGTGTCTGAAATCCTGGTAACCTACTTCATGTTATACCTGGACATCAGTCTTTAATGCTCCAGCTTCCAAGCAATTCAGCTTGTCCTGACAAATCTTTGTTTTTATCCCATTGAACTCTGCACTTGCAAACTGTTTAACCGTTAATTACATCTAGTTATACCTGTGTAATCTATGTTCAATAATAAACAGATTCTGTTTTCACTTCCACAACTCTCCGTAGTATTCATACTGGGAATCCATAACACCATGCCCATTTCATAGTTTCACAGCATGTAAATAACAGATTGCCACCCCAACAGCTCGCCTTCTGAGTGTACTGATCAGCACATCTATGTCACCATCATAGAACAAAGACAATCAGCCCCATCGTTATAAAGAGGTCATACAGTTTCTAAAAGAACATGTTGAGTAATGGAGTGCATCCTTGACTTCCATGGTTGTACTTGCTTGTCTTTCCCATGGCAAGGATAACTGCCCATATTTGAGAGGGAAAGTCAAAGGGAGGGAAATGGAAAAACATGCTGGTAGACACTGGAGCAGCCATATCCATTACTAGCCATGACTTGTCTTGGCATGTACCCCCTGATGCTGAGAAAACAAGGCTAATAGGTTTTGATGGATCTGCCTCACCAGCAATCAAGAGTCTCCCCGTAACATACTGTTAATGTTCTTTTCATTGCCTGACCAAAGTTAAAATGACTGTTATTGATATTGACATTTTACATGAAAATGGCATTATGGTTGATTTGAAAAGGCAATGTATACAACAATACATAGGGGATATTTCTCTTGTCACTGTACATAACGAGGTGACCATGACTAGTGAGCTAAAAGACATAGTTTATAGTTTTATAACCCACCCAACCCCCACCTTCCAGACACTGATTAAAACAGTGCAGTTAGAAATGTGTTTAATAGTGTATATGAATTTTTGATAAACTTCCTTGCTATTATTTGGTAAAGATGGCAGAGCATATGTTACAGGAAGGATAGAGTGTAATCACTTGGAAAGCATGTTATAATCTTAAGTACATATGAACTGTCTTGTTAATTTGAATTTGAGTTCCAGGAAGGGGTAAAGGAAAGATGCTTTGCTGTATATTTTTATAGTAGTTTTTTTGGGGGAAAAAAAATCTGATTTATAGATGTCAATCATTGGTATATATAGTGTAATGGTGGACCTTTGGAATCTAGTACTTTGTTCTGTGGGGTCATTGAAGTTCTCGCTTTTTTACAGTGATTCCAGGACAAATTTGTGACATTGATTGTTACAGAGAAATTTACTTAAAGAGGAACATTGCAAAGTGTTAGTATCTCTTCTATGCAAAAATACCATATTGTATTATAGAGATAATATCTTGAGATAAATAAAAATTATATAAGAACATGAACATATTTTGCAGTATGTTTGTAACAGAACATTCTGATATTATAGTTACTTGTTGAAAGTGTGACCAATGAAACTAGCTATTACTAGATTTAAATGATATCCAATGAGAAGGCAATTTAAGGGTTAATGGTTTTCTAAAAGTACTGCTTGAGATGAGGTTTGGAGATGTCTCCTCCTGTTACTCCATGCCCCAGAATGTTTTATGGCACTGATATGGTAACATAGTCTGTTTTATCCATAGGTAAATCAAGATTGAGACAACACATAGATACATTTTCTGATATCATTGAAATAATAGGAAACATAGTGATAGTTATTTGTTGTCAGCCAATATTGTGCTACTAAATGATAAAGGGATAATAAGACATTATCATATGGTATGAAAGTGTCTTATGTTCTTGATATAATGGCAAGATCTATACTTGAGTTTTATTATGTGATTATGTTGTACATTAAGGTGTATAAGTTGTTTGACATATTAATTATTTCTAAAATGAAATATTTCTTAATGAAATATTCTGGAATATCTTGATTTTTGGGTAAAGAAGAAACTCTGAAACTTAAAGTGTTCTATGATTCCCAAAAGCTTGTCTTATTATTATTATCCTTTATTTGTTAGGTGCCACAAGCGATCCACAGTGCCTTACACAGTACAAACAATAGACTATACAGGGTGAGACATAACTGAACAGTAAACAAAACTTCAGAGGCTCCAGGCAGGCTGATGCAGTACAGACATGTATGGGGACAGGAGGGAAGAGGGCCCTGCTCGAATGAGCTTACATCCTAAGGGAGGGTGAGCAAAACTCAAGCACAAAGGGAGCCAGTTGACGTGTAAGGGGCAGAATAGGGGCGGGTAGGACAGGTTAGGTGGAAGATTGGTAGGCTTTAAGGAACAGGTGGGATTTGAGTGCCCGTTTGAAGGAGCTTAGATTGGGAGAGAGACGGATGCAGCGGGGTAGGTCGTTCCAGTGAGGGGGGCTGCATGGGAGAAGTCCTGGATTCTGGAGTGGGATGAGGTGACCAGGGTGGAGGAGAGGCGACGGTCATTTGCCGAGCGCAGGGAGTGGGCAGGAGTGTGAATGGAGAGGAAGTTAGAGATATAGGGGGCAGTAGACTGGGAGAGGGCCTTGTATGTGGTGGTCAGGAGTTTGAACAGGATTCTGAAGGGGATGAGGAGCCAGTGAAGGGCAAGGCAGAGAGGGGAAGCGGAGAAGGAGCGGCGAGAGAGGAAGATTAGTCTAGCCGCCACATTGAGAATAGAGCGGAGGGGGGCAAGGTGGGAGAGAGGGAGGCCAGTAAGGAGGAGGTTGCAGTAGTCGAGGCGGGAGATAATGAGTGCGTGGATGATAGTTTTGGTGGCATCCTAAGAGAGGAAGGGTCGGATGCGGGCAATGTTGTGAAGTTGGAAGCGACAGGCTTGGGCAAAGGATTAAAATTGGGGGGCAAAAGAGAGGGAGGAGTCGAAGGTAACGCCCAGGCAGCGAAGTTGGGTGACAGAGGAGATAGTGGTGTTGTTGACAGTGATAGAGAGGTCAAAGTGGGAGGGGAGCCTGGCGGGAGGAAAGACAATGAGTTCAGTTTTAGAGATGTTAATTTTGAGAAAGCGCGAAGACATCCAAGAGAATTTGGCAGAGAGGCAGTCGGATACACGAGAGAGGAGGGTGGAGGAAAGATCGGGCGAGGAGATGTACAGTTGGATGTCGTCAGCATAGAGGTGATACTGAAGACCGAAGGAGGAGATGAGAGCACCAAGGGAGGAGGTGTAGAGCGAAAAGAGTAGAGGGCTGAGAACAGAGCCCTGAGGGACTCCAACAGGGAGAGGGGAGGGGTCAGAGGAAGAGCCAGACGTGGATACAGAGAAGGAACGGTTTGCAAGGTAGGAGGTGAACCAGGCGAGGACAGACCCAGATAGGCCAAGAGAGAGAAGAGTTTGTAGCAGGAGGGGACGGTCAACGGTGTCAAAGGCCGCAGAGAGGTCAAGGAGGATGAGTAGGGAAAAGTGACCCTTGGATTTGACTGTTAGAAGATCAATGGTGACTTTGGCCAGGGCAGTTTCAGTGGAGTGGAAGGGACGGATTGGGTTTTCTTGATTGGGTTCAGTTGTCACTTAGGAACTGAAAAATAGAGAAAAGCAAAAAACATGAACTAATTGCATTGCAGGATGTAGGATTCATACTTAAAGACCAGGGGGTAAATGTATCAAGCTGAGAGTTTTCCGGCGGGTTTGAAAAGTGGAGATGTTGCCTATAGCAACCAATCAGATTCTAGCTATCATTTTGTAGAAGGTGCTAAAAAAATGATAACTATAATCTGATTGATCAAACCAGCCGGAAAACGCTCAGCTTGATAAATTTACCCCCAGATGTCATTCTGTTATTAAAAGTAAAATAATGTACCACAGTTTCTGCAATTGCTTGGATGTCAATAAATATAACTTGAATAAGTATAGGACATAGCAGTTTAGACTTCTAGAGTTTACTGCAGGATCAATTTTCCAGTATAATTTGAACTTGGGGGTTTCGTAGTCACTGTAGAGACGTGCCAAACTCAAGCGCATGCAGCCACATTGAATCTAGCTCTGGCCATTTGAAAGTTGCTTGTTTTCCGCCACATCTCTTGCTACAGCTACAGGCTAGTCTAAATCCTGATCAGTAGTGAAGACACAGTCTCGTACGCATGCTATAACATGTGTTTGCAATCATGAGCAACTGTTAAAATGTATTTTATCCTCTGTAGACCATAACAACCTCCTAATAAATGTATTTAATAAGGGGGGATATTTTATTTTTTATTATTTTGACTGTTTTATCACTTATGTCTACATTAGTAACATGTGACATTATTTCAAATTATTTTTTTTTTACCTGCGCATTCTTTGGTGAATTTATAATTCACATAGGTATTGGACATACGCTCCAGCGTCTTGTGTAGTAGAGCACAGCAGACCTTTCCCGATTTCAACAGTGTACCTAACTTGAGAACCATGGCTTGATGAATTTGGGAGTGCAAAGCCAAAATAATTATGTTTAATACTAAGGGGCATATTCAATTGTCGGCGGAAAAGCCGAAAATCTTGCGCTCGTCGCACTATTTCCGTTACTACGGTAATAGGTCGCGTAAAAATAGTTAATACTGTAATTTTCTCACTGGATTTCAGCTCGCAGCTCTCTGAGCCGCAAGCTGAAATCCAGCTACCTATTACCGTATTAACGGTACTAGTTTTTCCGCGGCGCGGAAAACTAACAATTGAATATGCCCCTAAAAATAGGTTGTGCTCAGAATACGTGCATTGATGAATCCGTCACATTATCTTCATATTTGCATGCATTTTCATACATTTATATTCATCTGAAGAGGCTTTGGAGTGGTAGAAGCTTTAATAATTGGTGGTAGTCAGTTTAACAGTGCTCTAAACACCGACAGTGTTTATTTACAGTGACCTAAAAAAATCCGAAACATAACTTACGGACCTGTCAAAAACAGAGACTTAAGTATGCACAGACACAGGAGAGTTCCGATCTGAGAAAAGGCCGACTCTTGAAAATTACATAACTTGTAAGTACGACTTCATATTTAAAGCGGCAATGCAATGGACCTGGCGTAGGATCATATAATATAAGTATGAGGGTAATTATAATGGTACTTTAACGTACCATTAGTGTTAGGGTTAGGGTTAGGATTAGGGTTAGGATTAGGGTTAGGATTAAGATTCAAGTTCATACTTACATTACATGATCCTACACCAGGTCTGTTGCATTGTCGCTTTAAATATTAAAGCCACGCTTATAAGTGACGTCCTCTCTGAACTCTCGTGTGTCTGTGTATACTTAAGTCTCTGTTTTTGATATGTCGGTGGGTTATGTTTAGGACTATTTTCATCAGTGTAAGCACTGTCTGTGTTTACAGTACCGTTAGGATGTACTACACCGTTAAAAATTGTGCAATTAACATACACATACTAGAAATGTAAAGGAGTTCGATAATTAGAACCTTCTCTCATTTTTTATGAGATAGTTACTATATAGAAAAACTGTTTGGATCTTTTAACTATACAATTATTAAGTATCTTACTATTTTTAATGTAACCTTTTGTGCAAAAGCTATATCATTAGCAGTAATGTATGTTTACAAACCTAGCCTTTCACCACACTACCCCTAGCTAAATGCTCTTCACAGTGACTTTAGAAAAAGGCTTTTGTTAATCACGTCTGCAAACCAACAAGAATGTTTTCTTTTATTTTTTTGGTGTTGTTTACAAGTTTCTGGGTAATATGTTTTGAGGTAAGATGAAACATATTATCCTCATATTTCTAGTCATTTTCATACATTTAGGTTAATCTGAAGAGGCTTTGGAGTGGTATGAGTTTTAAAAATGGTTCAAATAAAATAAACATACTAGAAATGTAAATGAGCTCGATAATTAGAACTTTTTCTCATTTTTTATGAGATAGTTACTATATAGAAAAAGAGATAAATGCTATATAGATTTTTATTTTGATCTTTTAAAAAATACAATTATTATGTATCTTACTATTTTAATGTAACTTTTGGCAAGCAATATCATTAGCAGTTTTTTATGTTTATGATGAAAATGGGTCAATGCATAGACGGACAAATATAGAAAATCAACATGTAATTGTTAAGCAGAACATATTTAGAGAGAATAAGTATAGATCAGGCATAAACTTGTCAGAAAAATCAGGGCCGTAACTAAGGGATTCAATTGATACAAGATCAAAGGTTTTGCTAAAGGGATCGATATGCAGATGATTTTGGATATAGTGTTTGAAGTCATGACTAACTGGAACAGACAGAACTTAAATACACGTTTGTAGTATGGGGTTTTTTTCTGTATTGGATAGATTTAAAGTTATTTTTTAAGGATTAAGCAAAAGAGATACTGGACAGACAGGAATGAGTAATAAACTGTCAACAATCTCAGTGAACTTGGTGTTTAAGCCATTCAATTTTGCATTGATATTGAGAGATAAACACTGCAGACAGATCTTTTATTTACAATTTTTATATGTCAATTGTGTGAATTTTGTGCTTTTAAATTATCTTTTTTTGTAGTCAGTTATGACTTCTAAAATATTTTTTTGTGTTAAGTTATGACTAATCGGTTGATAAATCATTTTTTTATCCTATTTTATTAATAGTGGCCTAGTGGTTAGCACTTGTGCTTCGCAGCACTGGGGTCATGAGTTCGATTCCTGACCATGGCCTTATCTGTGTGGAGTTTGTATGTTCTCCCTGTGTTTGCGTGGGTTTCCTCCGGGTGCTCCGGTTTCCTCCCACACTCCAAAAAAACATACTGGTAGGTTAATTGGCTGCTATCACAAATTGACCCTAGTCTCTACCTGTCTGTCTGTCTGTATATGTCTATGTGTGTGTCTATATTAGGGAATTTAGACTGTAAGCTCCAATGGGGCAGGGACTGATGTGAATGAGTTCTCTGTACAGCGCTGCGGAATTAGTGGCGCTATATAAATAAATGATGATGATGATGATTTATGGTACTATTATGGAACTATTTGTTGCTAAAGATTTTCCACATTGATCTTACCTTTGTTAGGAGGATAATGTTCAGGCAGGTTTAACTTTTTTATTGATTTTATACTTATTAAAATAAAAACAGAAAAGAAAAGGGGGCTCTCCACAGTGTAATATGTTTTATTTATTAATTCAGCCAAAGCAACAAAATGTGTGTACCGGATTATAACAAGTTGATATCAACACTTTAATAATCCTGTTACCGTTTTGTAGATGTAGAGATGCAGAATCTACAAGTAACCATTCTACATTCATTGCTCTCCGTCTATTACGTCATACTCCTCTGCTGATTGATATACTTATGCTTTTATGAATTAGTTCTATTTATATGTTCGTAAATAAAAATGTGCAAAAGTTATCTTTTGGCATTTATGTGTATATAGCTACCTCTTATCTAGGTATGTGTACACTATGACATATCATTATTTATACAGCACCAGCAAATTCCTTTGCAATTGGACACATATATATATATATATATATATATATATATATATACACACACACATATATATATATATATATATATATATATATCTATGTGTATATATATATATATATATATATATATATATATATATATATATATATATATGCAAATCAAACAAAGAGGGGCGCTTCCATAGTGCAACATTAGACTTTAATGGTAAAAATTATTTTGCAAATACACCAGAAATTTTCTTTTTAAAAAGCACATAAAATTGTACCAAGCACGACTTGCCAGTCTGTAGCTCGAAACCACAAATAAGTCTACGCATTTCGTTGTAACCCACTTCGTCAGCAGGAAGTTGGTTACAACAAAACGCGTTGATTTGTAGATAATTCTGTACCTGTGGGGATCGGGTTAACAGAGGGAAGACGCTCGGCTTCAATACCACTAGTGCTATAAGGAATCCGGCTGTCTGTATCTACAACCTTGCTGGACTGATATAGTGTCAAAGGAATAATTAAGACTATTCATTTGGCGCACTGTATATCTGTTATATATATATATATATATATATATATATATATATATATATATATATACATATATAAATGTATATCCAGACAAGACTGGAAACCAGCTCTCCGTATGGAGATAAACTTTATTATTACCTTTGAAAAGTTAAAAATGAAGCTGTTCCATTATACCATCCATAGCAGCAAGTCAAGTAATGGCAATTCAGCAGCAAGTCTAAAAAGACAGATAAGCAGCATAATTATTTCACAATATACTTATGGTGGCACTGATGGAACAAAGCTCATGATAGTGTATGTCATAAAATACCCAACGACTGTTACAGTGCTCCTGTACATATATATATATATATATATATATATATATATATATATATATATATATATTTATTTTTTTTACAGGAGCACTGTAACAATGTGCAAATTACTTTTTTTTTTTTTTTGTCTGTTTTCAACTGTATGCACAAAGGAATTGTTTGTATGTCTTTTGTGCATTTTTTTATTGAAATGTAAAATGTTCTGAAAGCTGTTAATATTATTATAATTTACATGGTCAGGTGTGCTGGTGAACATCCTTAAGTGATTCTTATATGAGCGGTGAGTTGTGTCAGGATATAGTGCAATGTGAAGTGTGTTTTGTGATTCCACTCATTTTCATGAGCATGTATGAAAGTTGAGTGTGTGCTGAGAAATGTGCAAATGACATCATGTATTTTTCTATTATTACAAATTAAACCTGCTAAACATGGCTAAAAAATTCTAGGTAATGTGAGGATTTACAATACATAGGTAGTAAGTTTTGCAATTCTAATGCAAAATAGTCCTGAAATACAGAGACTCATGTGTGGTTAGATACAACTTTGTGCCAGTAAAAAATGGGTTTCTCTCGCATTGTAATTTAAATATTATATCTCCAAAACATCCTCTTATTTTGCAAAACCTTTTGGAAAATTCAATCCATTGTGCATTATTATCATGTTTCATCTTATTTCTATGGCATATTGAATTCTGTGCTAACCCGGGAGCTGGTAATGTCCACAATCTTTATAAGCCCTGCTTCAATCTGGAGCTGTGTTATTATTCTCATATATCAGATAATATCAAAAGGGAAGACTCCTTATTTGTTCCAAATGTACCTGGAGTTAATGGCACAGTTAAGTAATTTTCTACCAGCCTATAATTTTACAAATGATAAAAGATTTTCTTTGACAGCTCTGCAATGCCTTCATTATGCTGTCAATGTAAGTTGTGTATGAGTGCATGCAAGCCTGTCTCTGTAAGATAGAGAATAAGGAACATTATTGATGAAAGAACAGATAAGGGCAATGAGGAGATACTTAAGAAAACAATAGTGTTAACATTTGAAATTAATAAGTTACACATCTTTTCTTTCTCCCTCTAGAAATCTATTTTCTGATATTTTATTTTGCAATTTATAAAGTCTGCCTTTAAAGTTAAGAAAATTAGAACATTCATTTATTTTAACCTTTGTTCTCATGGTTAAATCTTTGGAGACCGGTATGAGGAATCGACCTTTACAATTCATGGTATCATAACTGCTACAGTATTTCCCCCTGTGTCCATTAAATAGTACTTCTCCAGTCATATCTACTACTTATATTGCATGCCGTTGCTGATATACAGTTTGTCAATTCAGCATTAGCGTCCATCTATATTTATTTTATATGTGCCTCATGTATGGGTCATGTTCAAGTAGAAACATTTCCTAATTTTTCCTAACTTTGTCACAGTGCAAAAACATGTGCTCTATAGGCTCTGTGCAAAGTGTAGCCTCCAAGATCTGCACTTTTGTCAAGTTTATGGAGATACCAAATGCTGGAGGAACCTTTATGAAAGTGATGCTTATGAAAAAGATGACGTTGCCCATAGCAACCTATCCCATGTTTGCTTTGATTTTCTAAACTTCACTAGAAACACAGCGAGAACCAGATTTGATAGTTTTTGCAAAACAAGTTTCATGCTTTGCCCCAGTTTTTCATAAATGTACAGGGCATATTTATTTGAGTGAATATCATTTGCGACAAACATTGCCATGACATGTCGGTTTTTGTAAAAAATGTGTTCTTGTGCTGTTTTAGCTCTACTTTCTGCTTCTCTGTAACTTTTTCTGCCTTAATCCTTAAAATATTAACATTAACACAGTGCAGGTAAGTGCTAAAGGATTGTTAGCTATGCTGAAAATGTCTATATACAGTGCAATTCACCAGTCACTACATAGAGTCGTTATAGTTGTTTTTCGCTATAGTGATTAGTTTTACTTTAACCCAGTGGATTCCAAACTTTCTCAGTTCGAGGCACCCCTATGGTCTCAATAATTTTTTCAAGGTACCCCTAAGCCAAAATAATTACCAAGTTGTCCTCTGCCTTGCTTACCACTGGCCCTGCCCACGGCACCCCTGTGAGATCGCTGTGGCACCCCAAGGAGCCGTGGCACACAGTTTGGGAACCACTGCTTTAACCTTTATCCTAATGGACATTTTAGCCTAGTTGACTCTCAATAATTGTACTAAATGTCAGGCTTTTTTGGGATAATATTGTCAAACATTTACAAACTGATGTGTTGGTTTTATCCAAAATCCAGCTAGTTGCCTCTATATGTGTATGCACTCAGAAATTCTCACGGCTTCCAAAGTCTTCATTGCACATGCATGTGGTGTTGCCATGTGGCCAGTGGCGGAACCAACATTGGTGCAGCTGGTGCGGTGCACCAGGGCCAATGGAGATAATGGGGCTCGCTGTGCAGGGAACTACAGAGCTGTGAGCCCCAGTTCCCTCACCCCCGCTTCCCTGCCCTGGAGCCCACAGATCGCTAGTTCCGCCTCTGCTTGTGGCATATGCATGACGCCACAAATATGCAGACTGGTTAACACTGAAGCATCTATAATAGTCTTATTACCGCATTTTGTTTTGTTGTGTGTCTTATTATAGTGCATTTCTGACTACCTATTTCCAATTTCTTCCTTTCTGACTTTGCTCTTAACTATGAACTCTGACCTCAAAATTAACTATAGTTGCTATTAATATTTTTCTTTCCTGTCTATCTGGTACTGACCTGACCAGTCTTTGTAATGTCTGTGTTCAAAGCTTCCCAATATCCTGGTGAGTCCTGTGAAGCCTAACCAACGGGTACAAACTGGTTATATATTGCATATAACCCAGAAGTGTACATTATCTTCCTAGACCTTGAAAGTACCTACTTAGCAGACAATTAAATTATAACCAGCACCTCTGTTTGGCTGGTGCAAAAGTGTATTCTCTCACAACTTGCACAAGCGTTTTAAACAAGTACTTTGCCCATCATCATCATCATCATCATCATTTATTTATATAGCGCCACTAATTCCGCAGCGCTGTACAGAGAACTCATTCACATCAGTCCCTGCCCCATTGGAGCTTACAGTATAAATTCCCTACTATAGACACACAATCACACAGACAGACCGAGAGGGAGACAGACAGACAAAGAGGGAGAGCCTAGGGTCAATTTTTGATTGCAGCCAATTAACGTACCAGTATGTTTTTGGAGTGTGGGAGGAAACCGGAGCACCCGGAGGAAACCCACGCAAACACAGGGAGAACATACAAACTCCTCACAGATAAGGCCATGGTCGGGAATCGAACTCATGACCCCAGTGCTGTGAGGCAGACGTGCTAACCACTAGGCCCAAAAAGTCAACCCTCTCCCTGCCATTCACAATACACAATATATATAAACCCCCAAACCTTTAATTTACTACTTGCTCATTTGGATTCCATGACATAAGGAGGTTGACTCTTTGCCTTAAAATTAGGGCTGTGTGCCAGGATTTTGTTGCATCTGGTAAACATTAATTACAACCTCTCAGCAGCCAGCCCCTATGTTAATTAGAACGGGGCATGCTGCTTTTAATTATTAGATGGCAAGCAACAAGGATAGCTCCTGATTTACTCAGGGCTGGCACTACCATTAGATGACCTAAGGCAGTTGCCTAGAACACCATCATTTCAGTGGTATCTAAAACACTGAATAAGTGACATTATGTCACTAATTTTATGTTTTTACTTTTCACAAAACCTCCCTACTGAGCTCCGGCCACCATATTGACTTAAATGAAACAAGCCTCCTGCCACATTGGCTGACAACAGGGTAGTTGGGAGTATTTAATACATTGAAATAAATTGAACTTTCTCTGTGTGATTCTTACTTGCAGCGATGCAACTGCTGCTCCTCTGTAATATTGATGGATTGAGGGCCGGATACGTTAAGGAAAGTAAAGCAAAAAAGGAGTAAGTTTGCACCTTGGCAAAACCATGTTGCATTGGAGGGGGTGGTAAATTTAAAATGTGATAGCAGATTTATAGTTGGAGTAAAGCATGTCCTAGATCAACTTTAAATTTCAGTATAAACATAAAGCAATCAAGTATTTGTGTGCTACACAAAAAAACAGCCATTATATAAATTATGTGCAAAATAATAAACTAATTTGTATCCCTTACATTGTAGCATGGTTTTGCCCAGGAGAAAACTCTCTTAATTTTGCCTTACTTTTCTTAAGTAATCAGGCCCCAAGTGTGTGACATACGGCTGTGATCTCACACACTTCGTGCTGCCAATCAGTGGAATGTCAATCTGCACTGTTCTTGTAAATTTGCATTTCGCTGAATTTATAATCTATGAATGGAGTTAGGACGATGATAGTAAATGTATTCTCCTGTGTGGTGAGGTTGGGATAGGACTGGAAACTCTTAAGGGCAAAGTACACTGGCAAAAAGTGCAACATTTTGGGCTAGATTTACTAAGGCGCGGGTTTGAAAAAGGTGGGGATGTTGCCTATAGCAACCAATCAGATTCTAGCTGTCATTTTGTAGAAAGTACTAAATAAATGAAAGCTAGAATCTGATTGGTTGCTATAGGCAACATCCCCACTATTTCAAACCCGCAGCTTAGTAAATCTAGCCCTTTGTGTCTAAATGTGAAAAGAGGTGACTACTGCACAAAACAGATTTGAACATTTTATTCATCTTTAGTTATATCCAAACCATGTCTATTTTTACTTCCTTCACATCTTCGCTGTACTATTTTATTATGTCTTCCAGTCAAAAGCTTTGTTTTCATTTAAGTTGTTAAACAGTACTAAAGAAATGCATTGCTTAGTTACTATTGCAATCTAATACTTCAAAACACAACAACTTATTGTTTATTATTTCTGCTTTTCTTTTAAAGCTGCTGAAATAAACAGTATGAGGGTTTCCATTTGTTATTCTAGCATCAGCTACTGGATAAAACTATGTGGCATTTTCAGACAATGATATTATCACAAATGGGTAGATAATCACAGAGTCTATTTTATGATTAAATTGCTTGTAAAATGTATATAATCAATGCAGTACCTTATATCAAAATTTTGCCTGATGCTGTTATTGTTACGCACTTTTGTAAAATAAGTATACAATTCACAATAGTAATTGTTACTTAACCGCCCTTCCCTTGATTTATTCTTTACACTATAGTTTAAAATTTGAAAAGGAACTTTGTTTTATGTTCTGTCAGCCTTACTTGTTATGCTGTCAGAGAGAATAATGCACTAGGATTTATGGAGAACCCCAGATAAAACTGAGGAGGGCCATTATATTAAATAAACAGGAGCCCAACCTTCATCTTGATTAAATGTATCACTTAGATGCCTGTTATTAATAATAAAACATTATATCACACAGATTCTCACAATATAGGCAGCCTGACTGCACATGAACCCTGTCTAAAGTGTTCAGGAAAAATAAAGGCTAAACCTATGTGACATTTAGAGTGAAGGCTGTCTTGCAGCTATGAAGATTGTGTTAACAGTGTAAATAATCAGGTCAAGAAACATTCATGTTTCAAGCAATGTGCAGAGAAAGACAGAGAGACAGACTAGAAATAAATAGACTGTTCTGTGGCATGCACAAAATTTGCTCTTGTTGCATGTTGTATTTATTTCTATAGATAGTGTAGGGTCTTCATTGCTCTGGGGACAGTCCTACAGTTTTATCAGGGTCTGTCTCCAGGAATCTTTTGGATCTAGGAAAACTATTCCTGTTCTAGTGATTGCATTACATTTCTCTGACCTCCACACATGGATTCTTAAGATCAGCACAATGACCACTGACAGCGACAGGGGCACACTTAGGAGGGGGGTGGAGTCATTTTGCCCAGAACCGCTCACATACTCAAATCATGACAGTTCTGTTTATTAGGAGGAGGGAAAAGTTTCTAGCAGGCTCCCAATTAGTGCCTGCAGTAAACATTTTGGGCCTGATTCATAATGTCACGTATCTACCAATTTTGAGCGTATGGTGCGCTGCATCACTCAGCGCATGCCCAGAACAGACAGATATGGCCGAGAAACAGAGAGACGCGGATGTGTATGCAAGCAATGTTCGTGCGATAATGAGTGCAAGGAGCACTTACTACAGCTTCCGACTTTGGAGAGTGAAGAGGGCAGGGAAGGAGCGTTTTGCCATACTCAATGTACAAAAGGAGCCTGTCATACTCAAGCGCACATGGCCACGGCCATATCAAGCTGTACAGCCGTGAATGTAACTTGTTTTTCTGCCGTATCTCTTGCACCAGGTCTGGAGCTAGACTAAGTCCGATCAGTAATAATGATGACACTCTCGTATGCATCCTGCAACATGATTTTGCAATCACAAGCTACTGTAAAATGTATTTGTATGTCCAGTAGACATTAACAACGTTCTAATAAATGTATTTCATGGAAATAACATTTAAAAAAAACACTTTCCCCCCACTGTTTTATCACTAATGCCTGTATTATTACCATGTGACAATAATTTTATGGTTTTTTTTTCCTGTGTGTACTTTTGAGAATATTTTTTCAACATAGGGATTGGATGTATCAGGCAGAGTCTTGTGTAGTAGAGAACAGCAGACCTACACCCGAATTCTGCAGCATGCGTAGCTTGAGATCTGTTCCTTTATAAATTCGGGAGTCTGAAACTCATGGATATGTGAGTAGAATATGGAGCACGAGTTCAGAATGCGTGACCTAATAAATTAAGCCCTTTGTCTGCAGTCTAGGGATAAAAAAAAATGCAGAAAGTAAGATATCTGTGCTCCTATGCAGTTTCTTGACTGCTTAGAGTGATGTCAAGCACTGACTGACTAACTGTAGTTTTGATTGCATGTGAGTGAAGATTAGTAATCATTTTGTAAATGTAGATTATTTGCAAAGTACTATATTATTTTGGTAAGAGGGTCAAAATGAATTAGATATATTAAAGAAGATATATTTATATGTGCTTTTTACATTAATGTACTGCTTACTTTATACCACAAACTTCTTCTTTCTTTTTCTTTAGCATACATTTTTACATTTTTTGTACTTATTTTTTTATATTGAAGAACAGTTCAAAAGAAAATCACAATAGAAATACAAAGCATGAAAGCATGCAGCAAGCTGGAATATTTAAGCATGGATAAAGAAATCAGTAGTTTTGTGTCCTTCAAGTGAAATAGCAGAAAAATATGAGGCCATGAAAATTACAGAAAATTCATTGTAATTGTAGACAAATAAAGTAATTAAACTTTTTGTGTAAATAAAATAAGAATACATAACAAATGAAAAAGTAAACGAAACAATAATAGACTAAACAATAATTTAAAAAAATCAAAACTATTGCTTGTCTCAGTTTCTCTTTTCTGTGTCCAATGCACATAAGGTAGTGTACCGCAGGGGAAGAGGGGTGAGAAGGGAAAGTAGAGCAGAAAGTCTATATAGGGCAAATCAAAATGATAAGAGGTCCACCAGGAAGGGGAAAGGATATGTTAATTTGTCGGCATAGATACCACTTGGTGGATTCAAACAACTTCATGACATTAGCTTGTACAGAAACATCTAACAAGTTGAGGTATAGACCCCGTTTTCTATGAAACTGTTCCACACCTTTTTCTATATCTGGGAGGGAGGCTCTCCTATCTAGAGAAAGAATATTTAATAGGTTCGTTTTTAGTGTGCTGACATGGGGAGGAGCTGGGGATGTCCACTGCCACAAGATCAATTGCTTGGCAACAGTGACAATAACCGAGAATACAGGATACAGTGTAGTGGATGGTAAAATGTCTTACCAAGGATCAAAGTTGCAAATGGAAGGGCCTGTAGATATTTGGTTATGCGGGTGCCAAAATAGGTTTTGATGACAACCTTGTTCCAAAATTCCTAAGATTATGTAAAAGATCCACTTGTTGTGATATGCATTTAGGGCACATCCCCATCTCCCCCTCCACCAAATATCGGCACTGGTACTGGGACAGGTAGGCCCTATTAATTGTTTTAAGATGAACCTCCTGGAACAGGCAGAATGTTAGAAATTTTCCTGTGGATTCAAAATGTTATAACAGAGAATCTGGATTGGTTAAGGTAGGAACATCCTTGTACCACAAGACTCATTCATTGCCCAAAGCCACTGCAGTATCGGTATTGATAAGGTCTGCATATAAATACCACACTCTAAATGTATTGGAAAAAAATCTGAGAGTCCAGTGCATCCATAGGATCTGGTGTTGTATAGGTTAACATTAGAGAGGTAATGATGTACTTGTAAGAACATAAAGTATAGAGTGTTAGGTATGCTGAATTTCTCACAAAGTTTTTGAAAACTGTATATAGTTCCCCCAAGATCAAACACATCTTTTATAGTAAGAAGTCCCTTATTTTTTCAGGTGAGAAAAGTGGCATTATCAAGTCTCGGAATAAGATTCCTAAATTGGGATGAATCTAGAATATTTATAATGCCTATCATATTTTTTGGACCCAAGCTTTATAGGTATCCCTAAAAAGAATATATTGATGAAATTGCGATTGGATTCGAGATCTTGGGAGGTGTAACAATGTGGCCAGGGAGTAGGGATAAAATACATCCTCCTCCAAGGCTCTATTAGTAAAATGTTCCTGGTTCAAAAACCAGTCCAATATCTATCAGAAAAAGGCTGCCTCAGTAAAGGATAAGATGTCTGGTAAGACTACATTCCCTTGATTCTTCCCAAAAATTTAATTTGTTTGTGTCATGTAAAACATGCTTGGTACCTATTAGGGGTATGAGTTCAGATTTGTCTAGGTTAGTTTTGCACCCTGTACAAGAGCCAAAGATATTTATAGTGTTCAAAATAACCGGGATAGAGAATTTTGGATCAGAGATCATGAGAAGCATATCATCCACAAAGAATGTGAGCTTATTGTAGAAGCTCCCCAGATGGATACCCAGAAAACCCAGGTTGGTTCTCAAAATTAGTCAGGGCTTCAAGGCTACTGGGAACAGTAGTTGGGAGAGCGGGCAACCTTGCCTCACGCCCCTCTCCACTACAAATAGAGAGGACATATATGGAGAGGACAAATATCCATTGGTCAATACTTGTGTGAGTGGTAAAGGGTTTGTAAAACTTTGACAAAAGCTTCCGGGATACCTAACTTCCATTAGGTCTGAACAAATGATCCCAAGTAACAAGGTCAAAATCCTTTTCGGCATTGAGAGACAGTAATAAAGTACCAGAAACCTCCAGGGCCTGAGTGATGAACAAAATATTCCTGATTTTAGTGACAAAATGCCTCCCCATTTAAACCCTGTTTGGTCTCTGGCTATGATGTTAGGTAGCAAAATCTTCAACCTTTTTGCCATGATTTTAGTAAATCGCTTAAAATCAACATCTAAGAGGGATATTGGAGAATACAAGGCTGGCAATTTGGAATCCCTAGCAGGTCTAGTGCGGACTTTTATTATTCCGTTATTAAAGTGGGGGGAGCTCATTTTTAGAAAGAATCACATTGAAAAAAATACTACCAAAGGACCAGTGACTTAGATTTTAAAGAACTCATTAGGTCCTGGAGCCTTAAAAGACCAGATTTTTAATGTCTAAGAGCTCCAGCCTCAGTAACGAGTGACATAGGAGTGTCGCTATGTGATTGTGTGAGTGTAGGTAGAGTTATCTAATTCCAAATGGAGTTCTGAAGGTCAAAATTATCAGGTCTTGCTTGTATAAATTTTCATAAAAGTCCCACAAAATGGCTTTTGTAACAGTGCCTTTATGTGTGTGTGTTTGGACCCGTGCAACTAAAACACAAGAACGTTTGCGATCCATCGCCTTTTTCTGTTTACTGAACTGTCAACATCTAGCTGCTTTACAGTTTACTGTATTTTGTGTTCATATGCTTTTGTTAACATACGTTATTATTTTCCATGCGCATTTATGCCACTTATTATATGTTAGCCAGAATTATTCTTAGATGTCACCAGGTGGGGTAGTTACTCTGGCATAATACAGAACAAGATGTCTGAGCTAAATAATGAGCGTATACAAATACCCTATCATCCAACTCAGGGGCGGGCTGGACAGGGGTGCAGCGGGCACCCGGGCCGCTCAGTCTAGCGGCTGTTCGGGTAATCAATCTGTCTAGCAATATGAATAAGAATGGAATAGATACATTGTGTTTCTGCCACGAAGACAGCAACTGAACTCTGAAGAGTGAACCTAGCATGGCAGAAACGCAGCCATAACATGAGGAATAAAACAAAATAGCATTCACATAAATTATCACAAAGGATTAAGATGAGAGATATCCACTTAACACATCATCCATGCAGAATAGCAATAACCGAAAGGAGAGTCAAAGATAGGAAAGTCATGGTAGCCTTTAAGAGATATGCCTGAACATCGTCAGCCATCAGGAAATACTTTTGTTCTTTTCCAGCGAATATCCGCTAATGGTAGAGTAAAGCAAAGTTTTTTCCCATTGCCACCAGTTTAGCACAAACAGGAGAGAACTCTATCCATGCCCTGTTAACCTCTTCAATGTTGTCTTGAAAGAGCAATAGACGATGGTTCTCCCAATTTATTCTACCCATTTTTTTTAAAATGCAGACCATAAGGCAGTTTTGTGTATATAATTAAGGAACTTAAAGATGACCGTTCTCAGTCTGTCCTTCAGGTTATCTCTCAGTTGGCCGAGTCTGTGGGCCCGATCAATATCAGTGGTAGACAAACAATCCGGAATGTGAAGGTTTGTAAACAAGAAGGATAGCAGGGCTGGGCCCTTGACTGATTCAGGAAAGGCACTAGCCAAAGATTATTTCTACTGCACCAGTTTTCCAGGTCATTCAATTTATTTAAAATTTGCTGTTGAGTCTTTTGCGGTTTTGCAATGAGTCTTCTCTTTTGTTATAATTCGTGCATATCTCCCCTTATTAAAAGTTTATTAAGTTGAACTTGTTTAGCTGTTTGTGAAACTTTATCCTTTATTTTCCCGATTGCCATCATGAGCGTTGTTGCTTTTTGGAATATGAGCGATTTCATGGTCTCCTTGAGTGCTCTCAGCACCTCTGCCTAAGAGATAAGTGAGGCCTACAGAGTAAGGATCTTGCCTGAGAAATGTGAAGTAAGAGTACTGTCGTCTGAAAAATTAAAAGAGTCAGATAATTCTTTTTCCTGGGTCTTTCTTGTTGTAAAAGTGGACTGATAACCACGCTTTCTCTCTCTCTTGATGTGTTGGGCCTATGCAGAAGATGGGTTTTTGACAAACTTGTCCATCTCGGATGATATGCAGACAGGTGAAATGCAAAGTTATATCAATGAAATCGCAAGTAGTGCATACTAATGATCTGTTTATGACAGTGGAAGGAAAATGAAAAATCAAACCGTCATATAACAAGTGCTGAAGAGGCATTGTCAGAGATTCAGCATTTATGTTGATAATCAAAAAGCTTCTACGGTGAAGAGCATAGGATGCTTTGGTGTAGATAAAGAAAGAGAGGTAGTGAGCCACAATAGGCAGAAGGGTCATAGTAGGAGCAGAATTCCACAAGGAAAATCCCACATTTCTATATGGCACTGAATAATGTATGGCTGCAGTGTGTACTCACAATATGAGTGTACAGTAGGAGATCATGCAGCTAAGTCAAAGAGAAGGAGGAGGTAAGGGTAAACCACTTTGTTGATGGAACAGTGTCACTTTTCCTAACTGATAGGCAGGTCATCAATGGGAGATAGGAGACAGGCGGCTCCATGGAGGAATAGACAAGTCAGGCGTCAGGTATCTCAGCACCAGCAAACCACAGAAACGAAGCAGTGCGAGGAATCCCTGAGACAGGGCAGTGTGGTGAATGTGGCACAGGGTGCCGAGATATAAATATTCCATTTGTCCAAAAGAAAATATGCAGCCATGAGGCCCACATTCACCACAATGGTGCCCATGCAGGGCTCCAGTGGGAAGTGCAGACTCAAACAGGGTGTTGTTTGACTGTGAGCAGCACTCCCCATAAAAATATACACAATTCTAGCATTTAAAAGTAAAGTGTTTCAAACTGAATGCAGTTGCGTGAGGGGCAGTATCAGTGGTATCTGAACTATTTAGTGCTCAAAAGAAGACGGTTGTTTAACTCTGAGCAGCCCACCTCAAAATAAATTATGTATTTTCTTGTTTTTACAATCCAAATGTTTGACTGTGTTGGCAATTGTGTGGGGGCCAGTATCACAGACAGCTGCATTATTTTGTGGGAAAAAAAGGGTGCAATTTGACTCTGAGCCCATCCCTCCAAAAATATTTATTTCTTGCCTTTAAAATCTATGCATTTGACTGTGTTGATAGTTGTATGAGGGCCAATATCACTGACATCTTTACTACTAAGCAGTTTAAATCTGACCAGCTGCGGTTTGAATCTGAGCAGCACACCACCTAAAAAAATGTTTCTTGGTTTTAAAATCCAAGGGGTATATTTACTAAACTGCGGGTTTTAAAAAGTGGAGATGTTGCCTCTAGCAACCAATCAGATTCTAGCTGTCATTGTGTAGAATGTACTAAATAAATGATAACTGAAATCTGATTGGTTTCTATAGGCAAGATCCACAGCTTGATAAATTTACCCCTTAATGTCTTTTGCTCTATAAGGTAAAGCTAAGTATAAAGGCTGCATACAATAGACGATTGGATATTCTAAAAGGATATAGGCAAAAAAAAACACAATTGTATATAATAGGAAAAATCAACCCCATTACTGTGTAGTTAGAGAATAGTGAAAATAAATGGTTAGTGTAACACTAATATTATCTCTACTGCAGATGCTGCTGTTGAGGAAGAAAATCCCTCATTCAACATGAAGGCAGAGGAACAAGACATACTATATAATAATGCAGCATTGTCTGGGCCATATGCTGGAATATATTGATTTGCAGAAAGTTCATTCAACTTATTTGATCAACAGATGGAAAATTGTCTATAGTAACAAGCAGTCCAGCATAGGTAGCAGTGGAATGGATAGACACATGATGCAATCTTCACCGTCAACACTTTCATTATCAACCTCCTCATTATTAGTTTGTAGTCTAGCATCCATTTTTTTAAATGCAAACTGATGCCCCTAATGCAATCCATGATTCCCAAGAGGCTTCTAAGCATACTACAGCTGCTGCTGGGGGTGAAACTTCTATACAGAAGGGGATCAAGAGGAGTAAGCATAGTTTTAAACAATTATCTCTGAAGCAAGTGTTTGCAAGAGGAACCAACTATGACAGCCAGCATCGTGTTTCACAGCATATCACTCAAACTATGACATCTATGGTAGCATTGGATGTGTATTCCGCCATCAATGCATCATGTTTTAGCAGATTAGTTGAGGTCGTGTGTCCACGCTACCAAATTCCATCCTAATTCCAATTCTCCGGAACAGCAATTCTTCAGTTGTTCTGGGAGGTTAAAGAAAAAGTCATTTAGCACTTAGAAAATGTCATTGTACCAACTATCTATTTAACTACAGATATGTGGCCAAGTGGTAATGGTCAAACAAAAGACCACATGACTGTAACAGCCCACTGGGTAGGTGTATCGCCATCAACAGCAGTAGCATCTGTAGCTTCATCATCCTCCTCCTCATTCTTTCACAATGCCAGGTCATTCAGATGCAAGCTACTCTCTGTATCACTTGCTTCACTAAGAAACATACAGGAATCAATATGTTGAAGAAACTCCGGAATGTCATTGCAAAATGGCTTACCCCCGTTCAGATTCTCCTAGGGATTCCTCATCGTGAACATTGTGTGAGCATTACAACTGGGTGAATTTCAGCATGATAAACTTGGTGGTGCAGAATTTCTTTAAAATTGAGAGGTCAGTGCAGATTATGCTGTCTGTGGCCCGTAAAATTTCTGTGCATTTCTGTGCATTTTCACCATTCAGTAACTGCATGTAGAACATTGCAGCATCTCCAAAAAAATATATTATCTGCCATGCCACTAACTGAAGCAAGAGATAGTAATGAGGTGGAATTCCACACTTTATATGCTTTAGCAACTAGAAGAACAGCAAAAAGCTATCAGGACATATACATCAAGCCATTAGATAGGGAGAAGGGAGACATGTTACCTTGATTCAGCACACTCGAGAATTATTTCAGTTTATGCAAGCTACTCAAAACATTTGAAATTGGAAAAATGAAGTGAGTTCAGACACTGGCAGCCTGAGTTAAGTCATACCCCTAATCAAACTACTGGAAAAGCAGCTGGAGAAGCTGTAGGAGGAGATGTAAGTAAGTGATTCTACTAAGTATGTTGGCCTTGTAGATCAAGTTCTTTATTCATTTCGCCAGGACCCAAGGGTTTGCAGCATCTTGAAATTGAATCACTACTTTTCGGCAACCATGCCTGGTCCTAGGTTTAAGTCATATGTAATATCTTTCTTTCCAGCTGACACTAATTTTCTCAGAGGCAAGCAGCTCCTTGTGAGCAAGTTGTCGAACATGACACATCCCCTGCTTCCGCTTCTCCTAAAAAAATTACCATTTCTAAGAGATACACTGATTGATGAGTTAACATAGCACACCATTGTGAAATATTATTATGACATCTGGTCAGGCTTTAGAGAAATGTCCAAATGTATTGACACCTCTACCATTTCTTAATCTGATGTACCTCGTATTATTAAAACGGTAGAGGATTACTTAAATGAAAATGTAAATATTATTAAAATTTCAGACAGTTCCTTGAATTCTGGGAGGAAAATAAGACAATGAATTCAGGGATTAATTCAGTTCTTTACTTTTACTTCTCTCATTGGAAACACAGTCTGCAGGTTTGGTTTTTGGTGCCATCTCTATAATGATGGCTCCCTCTGTCCCTCCTTCCATTGACATCCCCACATCTGATAAACATGCAAGTCTATTATCACTCCTGAAGCACAAGTCCATTAATTTGTGTTGATATTTGAATCTGACCTATATTATTTGTCATCATTGCAATTTCATCTACCTCCACCTCAAAAATCCATCCACCCTTACCTAACTAGTGACACCACTAAAACACAAATTCATGCTTTTATTATTTCCTGTCTCAACTATTGTAACCTCCTACTTATCAACTTTCCATTAACCAATCTTGCTTCACTTCAATTATAATATTTTGAATGAGATTGCCAGACTGATAGCTGGCTATCTTTTTAATTATACAATTTTAAATTCTGGTTTTACCTACCAAGCTCTCTGTTATGGCTAATGGCTATTGTCATAAGCTTGTAGTAGAGGTGTAGAGGTCTTCACTTATAGCAACCGCCTTACCCATATAGCTTGTCTCACTCACAGGTACTCAGATGCCCCCAGGTCTTAAACTCAGCATAGTACACGCTCATGGATATAACCATAGCGTGGGCAAGGGGATGATGGCAGAAGATAAGCGTAGTCAAGAGCAGACCGAGGTCACAGGGCAAAAGCAAGCAGCAAGGTGAGGTCCAGGCAAAGGGTCGGGGCCAGCAGAAACACAGGATATCCGAGTCACAGACAGAGGTCAGGATCACCAGCAATAAATCACAGTCCAAGAAACAAGCCAGAGGTCATACACAAAGGGATCTATCTAGAAGTACAGGAACAGAGTAAAGGAGTCCGTCAGCAGCCAGGGAACTGAATGCTATAACCGCAGGGAGGCTCAGTCCTTCCTGCCTTAAATACTTAGAGCAGCCAATCACAGCTAGGAAGGCACAGACTAAAATAATTAGCCCCAGGAGGCTGATAGTAGATTTCCCCCCTACTGCGCATGTCCCTGGCTAATTCCCCCGCTGGGACTTGGCGAACTGACATCGGCGCCGGAAGCTGTAAGTGATGTCCCAGTTGTCAAGGAGATGGCTGGGACGTAGGGAGCAGAGAAGAGCGAGTTGTGGTGGCTAGGGGCACCACTGCGGCTTGTAACACTCTTCATAATGCTGAAACTTCTTTAATCTTTACTCTCTAGTCTCTGCTTTCCTCCCTACAAATACTTTTTAATCTGCCAATGACCTATAACTAGTATCTACCACTACTTCCACCTTCCACTCTGTACAGTGCCACATTTATATTCACTTATTAAAACTAACTTTTAAAGCCCATCAAATTAACTAAGAACCCTGGTAATTTGTTGCTTAGTCTTATGAGTTCCCAATCCTCAGCTGCAGAGGACAAAGTCTTGAAAACTGAATTTGGAGGACATTCATTGATTTTGATGATTGGTAAAATGAAATTGTTCAGACTAGACTCATTAACATATATTTTGGTTGCAGTTTGTATGCAGAATATTGGATTTACAATCATGTTGTGAAGCCTGCAGTAAAATTATATGCCAGAGTGTGATCAAAATGATTATGCACATTAGATTTTCACCAAAAAGGCTGGTGCATTTCCAACATGTCATCACTGATCTCATTAAAAGAGTAATTAGAAATCAATTGAAAATCATTTCCAGATAAGCACTAGCCTATCAATAAATGCACATTCATAACACATTGCATCTACATCTTATTTTCGATTCAATGCACCTATGCATAACCCAGCCATTACAGATGTCAACTACATTATTTATGAGACATAGTTACAGGTTTTTTTTACAATCGTAGGCTACCTCTGTGTATGTGACAACCATTGCCTGCAACATGCTAAATGTGAATTAATTACTATTATTTTTAGATACATTTTCTGATTACACACTTATGTTCTAATAGAGATGTCTTACAGTAAGGTTCAGAGAGCAGCAGGTGGCTAATAACACAATTACATTTTTGATAGGCCTATAAAAAGAAAAGCCATGGAAATGTATGTAATGGTAGGAAGCTGTTGAAAAAAAACCTATAGTATGTTGAGCAAATGCAGCTTCAATTGAAGAAACCACAAAAGAGTAGCTAATGTTTACACTTATCCACCTAGCACTGTGCTGAAAAGGCAGACACTGCTGGGGTTTCCTTAAATTGCTTGCAACCTAGCTTTACAGTTGAAGAGTATTTTTGTTTCAACAATGTATGGAAGTGTAAAGTTCATCACTGATGATTGATTGATTGATCAAAATATGTGTTGTCCAAATCTATCTTTGTATTTTGACCTCCTTTCATTTTGACCTGTAGGGTGCTGCCCATTCTGTCTCCACTCCAGATTTCACTTTAAAACCAGTGCATGGGCGCTGCCATCTTGGATTCTGTCACATGCTCCCTCTCTGCCAATGAGAGTGCTGCTTCAGCTCAGCTGATCGCATCCTCCAATCAGGGCACAGCAGTTCCTATAAATGGACTTCCTGGACCTCTAACCCATTGCCAGTGCAATGTTGATTCCTTAGTCACCAACCTGGTTTCTAGTAGTCTGCCGTCTATACAATTGTTTCTGCCCAGACTGCACAGCCTGCGATCCGTGTCCAGTTTCATCCTGTAATCCGTTTCCAGTCTGGTTAGCAATCCGTTTCCAGTCTGGTCCAGCAATCCGTTTCCCGCCTGGTCTCCACTGCTAAATCTGATCACCATCTTGCTATTCCTGACTTCTTGCCAGTCTCTAGTGCCATTGCTATCTACTGGCCTCTTGAACTCTCAGTAACCACCATCTGGACCTGTTCGCTCTCTCCCATGTGAAGGAACCTTACACATGGGCACCATTTGTGTTCCAGAGTCACAACCCAGCCCGGGTACAGAATAATCCTCAGGCATGACACTTAAGTTTATTGCTTGATAGGATAGTTTAAGTTGAAGAATAAGCACAAGAAATATACAAACACAAATATGATAATCACCAAACAATACTTAATTCAATAATGTTTATATTTGTAATATAATATGTAATGTAATGCAACGGCCCACCATTCAATGGTATTTTAGTTGTTATAACCACAATTTGAGATCAGGGTAATGGATGAAATGTTACTTAAAATGGTATTATCTGGATTTATAATCATAAAACGAGACATTGTTTGATATTCTTGGTCAATCTGATTGTATAAGGGAAAGTCTGCTTTAAATGTATTAATTTTTATGAAGCAGTTTATAAATTAATTTTGTCTTAGTATTAATAAAATTACTGAATTTGTTATCAGGTTGTCTAATAAAATACTCAGGGCATGATGCAGAGTTAAATGTATGCTTGTTTGTGTAACATAAACTGTGTGAAGGGAGTGAAAGCTATAACATAGGCTGCTGTACTGTAAGGATGTGTTTGTAAAATTGCAAGCCAATGCAGACACAGATGCGCCTTTTACAGCTGTATTATTTGCACCGACCTAGAGGATTATGACGATCACCAACACCAGCTGCTTCTGATTAGATGAATCCACTTTATTCATTGATAATGCAGGGCCAGATTCATTAAGGATCTTAAATGCAGAGGTATCTTTTTTCAGTCTCCTGGACAAAACCATGTTACATTGCAAGGGGTGCAAATGAGTGTTCTGTTTTGCACATAAGTTAAATACTGACTGTTTTTTCATGTAGCACACAAATATCAACTTTAAATTTCAGTGTACAAATAAGCTATCAAGTATTTGTGAGCTACATGAAAAAACAGGCAGTATTTAACTTATGTGCAAAACAGAACACTCATTTGCACCCTTTGCAATGTAACATGGTTTTGTCCAGGAGACTGAAATAAGAAGCCTCTGCATTTAAGATCCTTAATTAATCAGGCCCGCATATATTAAGGTATTTTTTAAAACAATGCGGGAAGGAAGGTTATATCTGCTTATTATATTATTTTTAATTTAGTATATAGTCAGCAAATACAGTACATTGTCTGGTTTTATCTTTCCTTTATTTATGCCTATGGATTTAAATGAAATGTGTACCTACAATTTAATGTAGCACTTTTTTGTTTACTGTTTGACAGCTCTCTTCAAATATAATTTTTTCAAATATGTGCATTGTAGGACATGTTGACAAGGGGAGAATCTTTTCAATCAAATTGCTATTTACAGTGTAATAATCAGATTCTTTTACTTATACTACATGTAAGATCAGTTTAAAATTGAAATATAATAATGGAAAGATGTGGGTGGCTATGCCTTCTTTCAGACAGATTTAGAACATAGCAATATGTTCCTAAACTAACATATTGTTTAGGATATAGTACATCAACAAAGTCTCTGTGTATTTTTGACAGTTCCTGACTAGTAATAAACATAAGCTATTCACATTTTACTGACTTTTTGAATCCCTGTTGTTTTGGATTGTGTTTTGCAGCAACATCATCTGCAAAGTTTACCTTATTAAATATGTTTCCATATAAATAACACTGGATTTAATGTAAATGTGTTGCTACTGTTGCTAATGCCCCAGATATAATTGAAAATGTAAAAAAAGTCTTGATTTACCTTTTTTATCACCTTTGTTTGTTTTCTTACGCTATCATTTTGATTGTTTGTTATACATATATTTATATTTTTTTTTTTGTTGCATATCCAAAAAACAACTGCAGAAATTGTATAAATAAAATATATACAGCTAGTTCATTGTACATAATTTGATTATACAATCAGCTATACAATAACTTGTTCCCTAGTCTTCAGTATTTCATTCAGTAGTTATGATGTTTAATTTCTCACAGTATTTCAAATAGTTCCCCTTTGGAACAATGATAATAGCAAATATCTTAGCTTTTTACCAGAATGCAGTAACAGTCGCAAGTTATGTTCTATGTCCTGTGTCCTGAACTTCTGCATGAAATCCTGCAACATGACTGAAATAGTGTGGCATTCAGTCCCATAATACCTAACTGTAAAGATTAGGTTGCAGGTCTTGTGTACCAGCTGAGGGAACCCAGAGAGGACCAGCAATGTAGCACACCTTTACTTGTGAGGAGAAATTCTTACATACATACATACATACATACACCTTAAATGAGTGAACATGATCTGAAAGAGGAGTTGGTGATGGCCCCAGTGCTGGCTTATGCTGATTTTGAGAAACCATTTATCCTCTACACTGACAGAAACTTCTGTGGATTAGGGGCTGTCCTTGCCCAAGTGCAAGACAGGAGAGAGACGGTGATTGTCTATGCCAGCAGAAGCTTGCATGAGTCTGAATGGAACCCAGAGAACTACAGTTCCTTCAAGTTGGAGCTGTTGGTGGTTTTCTAGGCTGTGACAGATAAATCTGTGAAATACCACAGGGGGACCACATTTGAGATTGTCACCAACAATAACCTTCTGCCCTACCTGGGAACCATGAATCTAGGAGCTTTGGAGCAATGATGAGTTGCAAGATTGGCTAAGTATTAACACAATATTTGTTACCATCCTGGAAAGCAGAAATTAAATGCTGATGCCCTTTCACATTTGCCAGTGGAGGCCCCAGTGGGGTATGGGGATGAAAAAAGGGAAAAGGGTCGAGTTTCCAGATCTCACCCGAGTGAAAACAATACCTCATACCCATCCAGAGGTGGTTAGCTGCATGGCACAACCACAGTGAGGAAGATGGTCCTGGAGTGGGCCCAGGAGCAATAGAAGGATGTCAATATCGAAATCATCACACAGTAGAAGCTGGAGGTGCATTGGCCTTCTACTAGTGAGCAGAATCACTTGACATCAATGGACAGGAGATTGCTACACAATTGGGACCGGTTCGAAGTGTGGAAAGGAGTTTTGTACTGGTGCATATTTAGAGAAGCAGTGTTGAGTGCTGTGCAAAAACCATGGTCCCAGAGTGAGTAGCGAAACAGTTGATTGTGTATGTCCACATGCAAAGAGCTCAACTGGGTGAAAGTAAGACCTAGCACTGGTTCCAGAGGCAATTCTTCATGCCTGGACTGCAGAACATGGTGAAAGAGATATGCAGACAGAGCTGGCCCTGTGCCCTAGCGAAGCCCCCGGATCACTGAGCGCCTATGCAGACCATTGTGCCCACCCGAGCCCTTGAGATCCTGATGACAGATTATGCATTGATTGGTGAGTCCATCAGCGGCCACCAATTCTCCCTGGTGATAACAGACTACTTTATAAGGTACACTGCCAAAGCCATCACGGAGAAGTTCCTCAGGCAGTACAGGTGTCCGGAGTAGATGCACTCCGATCAAGGCATCTTCTTCCAAGGGTGGTTTATAAAATAGCTATGATGGATTTATGCTATCAAACAGTCTCAGACTACCCTGTACCATCCCCAAGTGAATAGAGCATGTGAGAGGTTAACCAGATGGTGCTGCAGATGAAGACCAGCGGCACTGGTGAGCAGTCTTTGTGCAAGAATTGGTCGGATTTATAACAACTGCATGCACCACACCACCGGGTACACTGCATACTTGTTACTGTTCAGTCATCCTGGCAGGGAGATAGAAGATCTGTCACTCACTCCTCCAGAATATTAAGAGTTATGGAACCTGGTCAGCTGGGTGAAAGAGCAGTGACAGCGGTTGGGAGTATCACACAACTTGGTTAAGAAACAGATGCTGTCACGTGGGCATCAAGGTTGGTGGTACAGATGTGCTGGTCCAGATGAAGAGGCCAGGCAATAAATTGAGTGAGCTCTGGGAGGTGATGACACACATAGTCTAGAGGCACATTCATCCAGACGGTATGAAGTGGTGCCTGAACATGGAGAAGGACAGATGATGGTACTGCTGCAGCCCTGTTTATTTGAGGTATTGTACTCGGTGGTGTCAACAGTGGAGGAGAGGGCTATATCACAGGCGGGAGATGGACTTTTGGGTCAGTCCCCCACCTTTTCAAAAATGATTAGAGCTGAAGAACATTTGTCGGTAGTTGTGCTGCTAAGCTAGGAGGTGTGAAGTTCAAACACGGTCCCGGTCTAAGTCAGGGACCCCCACAAGGGAATTTGGAGTTTGCTGCAAGGGATGTGCAGATTGCAGCCCTCCAATTTACCTATCAGCGAAGTGGAAAGTGAACTATCGTGGTCGTACAGGCAAAGGTCAAACCATTCGGACAAGCGAGGTACCACAGGGGAAAACAAATGGGAATCAGGAAGCCAAGGGTCAGTTTTAATAAGAGCAGTCAGGCAAAAGGAATATTCAGGATCAGAACCGAAGGAAGCCGTGTTGGTACACAGGAGGTCAAAGAGCAGGGAGACAGGCAGGAACGCTGGAGCATAGGATGACCTAGATATTGTGGCACTCTAATGGTGCCAGAGCCTCCTTTAAATAGATATAGAGCAGCTCTGATTGGTGGACAATGGAATCGGTGGTCAGAACAGCTGACCGCAGTCAGGAGTTGCAAGTTGCTTGGCAACGAGGATGCAATAGGCAGGGCATACGTCCAGACGTCTAGCCTGCCAAGAAGGAGGCGTCCCATTGCTAGTAACGGGATGGGCGACTCGATAAGGAAGGCAACCATCCCTGGCTGCCAGGGAGTGAGCGCGGACAGTGCCTGACACACCCATTGAGAGTGTAGTGATTCACCCACCTGCCCACAAGACCTCTGCTTGCCACTATGCTGCACAGGAGGTCCCAGAGTACAAATTTGCATTGCCCCAGCAACTGGTTTGCTGATTATATGTGATCTGGCCCTCTCTTTGTAGGGTCTACAAAGGACAAAGCAGGGGGGAATGTGGGAGCATCATGTTCCATCAGGTGGCACATGTGTAACATCATCTGACAACACACCAATCATGCACCGCCTAGAGTTAACCCCTCCAGAGAGCAGAGGAGAAGAAGAAGAGAACAGAGAAGTAGCAGAAAAGAAAGGGCTGTGAAAGGCCTGACAACAAGGAAGAGCAGCGGCTGCAACAGTGATTTGGAAGGACTAGGTAGCCCCAGGTCACCAGCACCAGCCAGCCTTAGACCCCAGCATAATTGCACCTAAATGAAAAGATGATAAAAACATCCCGAATGAGAAATGGAGCTGTGAAGATAATAATTAATGCAATTATTTGATTCTTTATGGTAACCATGGGTCTGTACGTGTCTGATTGGTGGGTATGGTTTAGTACACATTTGCGCCCAAATGCCATGATTCTAAATGAGGCCTTCTACCTCCCCTTTATCTGTTTGATAAACACCTGTTTGCATGTATACTGTTGTTCTTAGCTTACTGCACTACAACTGGTTTACTACTTCTAGCAAGTACTAACATGTGGGGGAACTATTTCATATGCAATAGGCTAGTTTTATGGTAATATGATATGGCGTTTATTACTGTGATTACAATAATTTCCTGAATATGTTGTGACCATATATCATCATATATCTATTTCCATATACCTAGGCATATCTGTCTTATTTCATCAGTTTTGATCCAAACCTTCTAGAACTGATTTTATTTATTGATTGATTGATTGATTGAATGATCGATTGAAGTGGTGTATTCGCAGATTTATTTTAAGCACAGACAAGACTCTGCCAAGACAGACACAAGTAGTTGATAATGGGATTTGGGATCTTCACTATTTCTCTCACTGTTAATCTTTGTCATTAACCACTTTATTATGCTAACAACAGAGTATGAGGCACTTATTTATAACTTTGTAGTCCTGACTTTGGTGGCAGCTTTAAAACATTTTATTACATTCCATAGCTGGGAAAATGAATTGTATGTTTATCGCATTGTGATTTTAGATCTAATATATGCATAGGCAGAGGGATTTTCACTTACGGTGTGTGCTATTTATATTACATACGGCTGTCTTTCTAACACAAATTACAGGCTTTGTCAATTTATGGAGATTCCGAGAATAATAAGATTTTCTAATTTGATTATTTATTTCTGTTTTTAGATTCCCTAAGAAATAGTTTAACCACTCACAGAGATCACCTCCTAAACATGAACTGTCTCTTGCTCACTTGCTTCTACTGCTCATGGATCATAGTTTTTCAGCTTCTTTGATGGCATATAAGCTGAGAAAGGGAATTTAGGTTTGGGGACTGAAGTACCTTACAGTTAAACTGCAGAAGGGAAGTTTTGTCCCTGATCTCCTGATCTTGTGGCTGAACAGTAACTGCACAATAACATTTCTCCTAGAATTAAATCATTGATAAGGAGTAGATGTTTTTAACACACATGAAAGGCTTTGTGAATTTTGGACATTTAGGACATCGAATGTAGCCAAAATTGTCTGCTTTGGTTACTTCTATCTCCCTTTACCCTAAAAAATGCTTAATCATACAAGCAGCTCATTCACTAAAGATAGCATCAAAAGTCCCACAAATAAGCTTGAAGAGATGCAGTTGATCTCATTTGCTATTTTAAATTTATGAAGCTTACATTCTTTGGGACTAGAGCAGGGTTCCCAGCACTGTTAATACAGGTTAAGCCAGCCGGGGGCTCTCTCTCATAAGGAAGAATGAGGCACTTGCTCTAACTGTTTTTAAATTCTGCCATGTGGGACATTTATATGTGTCATATAATTCATATGTAAAATGTAGGAGAGCATGGGTCTCCTAGGTCAGAGTGGACTGAGAAAACAGCAACCCACATGACCTTTAACAATTGTTCTTCTTGTTAAGTATTTCCCTTTGTTTTGTGTGTTACATAATGTGTACATTAACTGTTCTATAAAGAACTAAGACTCTATAAACTATTTCACTAAAAAGATTGTTGTATTTCAAACAAATGCTATTGCCTTTATATTGGTATATTTGCCTGGGTGAGAAAATGTTCCCAGGATACAATACATTGATATAGTATAGTGTATGTCATTGTCTTCCTCTGCACATGACCAAGAGTCTTGCAGAAAAAGCGGATAGAAACATTAACATTAAATAAAGAGAAGATTAAAAACAAAAACAGAACACTCTCATAAAAAATGAAGAAATTTTGGTCTAAAAAAATCAGCTTTATGTGCCTAAATATAATAATACTATTTTTAAATTTTATTTTTATTGCTTTTTATTGCAAAACAGTTGGAATAGAAAGAAAAATGGCAGTGAAGAGGATAATAGTTGCTTAAACAAGGTACATGTGCCATGATGCTTGAAAAGGGTACAGACACATTATTGTATTTTTTTATTTTTTTTTTATAATAAAGGATTTAGTATGAGATCTGAAGCAATATATATTATATACTACTTGGTAATGTCCCCAGATACATTTGACTGTTGATTTACTGCTGTTATTATGTTGTTATTAGATTTTCTAAAAATACTTTTTTTCATATTGTATACCACAGTATAATGCTATACTTATGCAATGGTTGGTTGCTTTTCAAATTTCAAATAATTCGCCTTATAATTTATAAACATTTTTATCAGCACAAAGCAGTCAAAAAATTTAAGGTTGTATTGTGATTACAACTAAGACAGCCATCTATGAAGAGTACTTAAATGAATAATACACCAATGTATGGATTTGTGTCAATCTCTTTTATGTAAGATATGCATTTCAGCAGTATATATTCGTAAGAATTTTTTTTTGCATCATTAACTTGCATCCCTTACACCTGACGAGGCCGATCAGGCAAGCATAGATTGAGAACAGTAAGGGTGTGTTCACGTAATTTCGACACAATGAGAAATGGAACTGTAGTTACTCCTTTTAGGAGGCATATCTCTGGTGGGTTCAAGGGAGTACTTGCAACAATACGCAATAATGATTATAACTATCAGCAGCACCATCTGTATAATTCAAATTGGCTGATCACATATTAACTTCTCCAGTATTTATATCATTAGCATGAGAGTTATATTATATGAGGTCACAGACATCTTTTCGCATTACTTAACTGCCATTTCCATTTGGTCTATTGCAGGAAAGTACATTCTTATTAGATTTTTCAAGAGGTAAACAACCAATGAGGGGGTGTTTGTATGTACTTACTAATTACATTTTATATTGAAAATATGACTTTCTCATTTATTAATAATTGTCAAGACACTATTTTCTCTTGTACTTATGTCACTTTAAACTATTGTGTACAAATAGGGTAATGTAATGCTTTAACAGGTGTATAAGTATACACACTTGTTATGCTTAACACATATCTGGTGCAAATGTTTCTGTTTTCGAGCAGGAAAGATCTTGAAAGGTGTCCAATTTAACATATACACATAAGTATGCTTTCTCTTGCATGAAACTTTTCTAACATATGTTTGTTGTGCAAATGTATTCAACTCTAAATGTGGCAATTATGAAGTAATCCTTGGTGGGTGGCATTTCTGTGCAGCTACCAGAGGTGCATCATGGGTGAAATGAGGAGAGACAGCAAACAGGTGGAGACATGAAACAATAAATAGTCACTTTAAAAACCTTAAAAAAGTCAGCTTCAGACAAGCATAACTGTCCTTTAAAATTTATAATAACTGAGCCTCAATCCGCTTTGAGTTTCTGCTGCATGGGCGTTCTGTAGTTAACTGCCATCTTGGTGTAGCTGTGAGTAGCCATTAGTATCATGCTCACTGCTGGAAACAGATCTTATGTACCCCATGGGAAATGACCAAAGGAGGAGCTGAGATGGGAACATCAATGAGCATTGACAACAATAGCAGCTGAACTGATATGGAATAAGATCTTCTAACCAACGCGGTCCTTTGTGTAATGACACTACTCTGCACCACTTTGTAACATCCCACTGCTTCCACAAACTTTAACTGATTTTTTATTTGTGAAAAGATGAAAATGTGGGAGGCAGGGCACAGAGCTGATCCAATCTGCAACCATCACTAACTGCCAAACCCATAGCATGTACCCATGTTCCCAAACCTTTGGAATGAAAAGTCAGCACTTTTTCAGGCCATAATATTCACCACATACTTCCTTTTAGATCCCAATTAAGGTAAAGCAGTTATAGGAATCTATTTTGACTTGTGTTGCTAAATTGGGCTAATCTAATAATAATGCAGTGCATTTGGTTTATGTATTTCTTCTCTGTTCTATCAAAATTACTGTTTTTCTCTATCAAGACCACATATCCTCCTTCAGGTTCAGGTCAGGGGAGGGCTGGCAGACTTTAGCCCGGGGGGCAAGCACACAGCACTGGCCCATAAGTAGCGACCCATCCTTAAAGGGTAGTTTTTTGGTACAATATATATTTATCTATATAAAAAGAGACTATTTTAGTGTTGGTTAATCCATATATATATGTTTATGCCCAGGCCCAGAGCTGAATTAAGGCTCTGGGGGGCCTGGCCACTTTAGACTGGGTAACCCCCTATGATGTAGCATGGTTATCATTTTAGACACATACACAGGCAATACTGTGTGCACTACTGTTAGGTGCACACAGTTCTGCCTTCATGAGCAGTACACAGTGAAGCGGGACATACCTCCCAACTGTCCTAAGCGAAACAGTCACCCAAATTCGGGACTGTCCCACCAGATTAAGGACAGTTGGCAGACTGTCCTGCTCTCTCCTACCTGTCTTGTCACTGTCACCACTTGTGGCTGCTGGTTACTTTAGCTCATTTGCTGGTTGTCTGGATCCTGGAATATTGGAGGCCCTATTTGGAAAAAAATGGGTACATAAAATTTAGAAAACTCAAAATAGTCCCAGTGTTAAATCAATAGCACCCACATTTTATAATTAGGCCACCCTCCAGCCACAACATTAAAATAATATTCACATTTGCTAAATAGATCTCTTTCCCTCCAACCAACCCTGACATTAGATAGCACACACATTTAATATATAAACCTATTTCCCCCCCTCCAAACAGACCCAACAATAATTTAAATAGCAATTACATATAACAAATATTACCATTTCCCACAACAATCACAGGCATTAAAAATACATAATCAATATACCTCATTTTCCACAAACAGTCCCACAATCAATAAATAGCTCCCAAACCACCCCAGCATTAAATTAAAGGTCTAATTACCCCATTATAAATTCATAGGCCCCACTATTAAATTAAATTGCCCCACCATCACCCCACAAATAAAATAACACCCGAAAATTAGTCCCCACCTGCACTCCAGATATAAATTATTAGCCTACCTCTCACATTACCTTAAGAACCTCCCCACACACACTAACTACATTAATTTACTGACCCGCCACACACAGTACATTAATTCACTGCCCCCCCCCACACACACACACTACATTCATTTACTGGCCACTCACTCTCACAATATTTTGGCCCCTCACTCACACACACAATATATTGGCCCTTCACTCACTCAATATTTTGGTCCCTCACTCACACACACAATATACTGGCCCCTCACTCACACAATATATTGGCCCCTCACTCACACACACAATATATTGGCCCCTCACTCACACACACAATATATTGGCCCCTCACTCATACACACAATATATTGGCCCCTCACACACACACAAAATATATTGGCCCTTCACTCACACACACACAATATATTGGCCCCTCACTCACACACACACAAACACAATATATTAGCCCCTCACTCACACACACAATATACCACCCCCCGCATTTACCTTATTCAATCCATGCCGTGCTCTGCAGTCTTCTGACATGGGACGGCAACTATCACATGGTGCGCGTCCCATGTCACAGCAAACAGCCAAACCATTAGTGGAAGGGAGAGAGGGCGATCGCCGGAGCTGCAGCGTAACAAGAAGGTGGCTGGTCCCGGAGGAGGGGTCAGCCACCAAGTAAGTGAAATTAGTCATCGGTCCGGCCCCAAATAGTTTTTTCTAGTCCTGCCCGGTGACATGTGCCCCCCTGCCCCCCGGCCCAGCCCGCCCTTGGTTCAGGTGCAAAAACAATTGCCCCTCGGAACTTTGTGAAACTTGAAACCCAACTTGCAGAGATAAATAAACTAGCTCAGATGAGCATATAAGAGTTGACTTGCCTTCTTGTGATATGTTGTCTTAACAGTGACTATGGGATTGTCAGGCATTTCAAGTTGTGAGCCCTACAAATGAATCACTGTGGACAACACTATCTGAAAGAAGTTACTCCAGTTACCAATTTGTTACAAAGTTCTTCAGACTAATCACTGAGAATTAATTCCGGAAATATGGTGAAGAGGGATGTAGCTGTTTATACAGATTTGAGCAAGAAGAATGTGATACTCAAGTGAGCTGAAATATGCAGTAATAAACTATCAGAGGCTGTAAGCATATGTTGATATATCTGAATACTGCTGCAAAGTGCAGTATCCAAGATATATAGGAAGCAGTGGCAGGACAACTGCTGCTGCAAGGGGGAACAGCTGTTACAGGGATGAGAGTGAGGACCTCTTCTGAGCGTGCACCAGTTGCATGCTCAGAAGAGGGCATGTGCAGAACATATCTACACATGCCCTGGATGCATGCATGCTCAGAAGAGGCCCTCCCTCTGCTCTTCTTAGAGCAGATTCGGTGCCTGTGAGTCTGAAGCTACATTGCTGTGCCTATAAAAATAAACGTCTGAAGGGTGGGTGTACTTCATTTAAGGGAGCGGGAGGGGGAATTGGTGACAGCAACTGTAAAAGAAAAAAATCCATATATTGCTGCTCTGCTCAGGAAGACTCTACAATGGTTGCCAATATAAAATACTTCTACTGACATACAGAACCATTAACATAATTGCTTCATGAAAATAAATCTCTTCACATGTATCAAATTTTCCACCAACTCAATCCCTCCACTCTGCCCAAACACCTGTTATGAGCCTAAAATTTGATTGAGCAACTTCCACTTCTGTATTTGTCTGAGAGGCATGTTGGTGTCAGCAGCTGAGGAGGAGTACTGGTGCAGAATTGCTGTTTGGAGGCTTCTGGGGTACCTCTTTGGTAAGTTAGCTCTCAATTTAAAAACACATATGCATGGTCCAAATATATAATGGACTCTCACTGTTTAGAGTTAGGACTACCCTATACGCTGTGGAGAGGCCGGTAGCTTTAACATACATTTGCAAATGTGTGCAACTAAAACTTTTGCATTTTTATCTACAGTAGAAATGGCAGGTCTTTTGCTGGCTATAACATTATGCTGGGGGAATTTTTTTGTGTTTTTTTTTTGCAAGATGTGTACCTGTCAGCTGTCCTCATTTCTTGCTCCCATTCCTGATTACTACTTTTGGATTGCATTCATCCTGTGGATTTTCCTACCTTGTACCATAAGAATTTTCCCTTGCCTCAAGCATTCCCTGAAAACACACCACTTCAGGCAAACATCAGATTGAACAGCCACTTCCTGAACTCCCCTAAAATATTGTACCCAAATATCACCCCTATACACATTTAAAAATTGACATGTATATTCAAACAATCTACTTTTCTCCAAAACAACATTGCTATATAACTTAATCAGAAAACCATACTAAACACTTTTCCCATTGCAATCTCGCTGGACCAAAATGCAATCTGTGGCACTTAAACTCATGTATCAAACTCCTATTTTCCTTTAGGGTGTAATCTTGCAAGAAGGGCCCTCTAATATTTTCTACTTACATAGTCTTGTTTTAATATCGTGTTTGTTCCCAATTGTAAAATACTGCAGATTATGCTGCCAATAATTAAATGATAATGATAAAATTATTGTTACATAACTATTTTGTCTCTCTGGGCCCCTGGCAACTTTATTTACATAGAAAAAGGAGGGATAGCTATCGCATTAGGACTAGAACCATCCTCATTTTGGCACAATCCAATCATATATTAGAAAAATGATTGGATTGTGCCAAAATGAGAGTGTGAGTTTTGATGAGATATACACATTTTTGCTATATATCTAAGTATATTGAGGTGTACTCAGCTATTACATCCAATTATTTAATGTCTCACTTTTTGATTCAATATATACTCATTGGCTGATACGTTCCAAGGTCTAACTATTTTTTAATGTTTCTTTTCTATACCTTTCATCACTTTATGTTTTTAAATATTTTGCCTATATGTGATTTGCATAATAAAGGCTTATTTTGCCCAATAATAGGAATCTTAAAGGTCATTTAGTTGGAAACACAAAACAAAAATCTCTTTTTATCGTATTCAGTGAACTGGAGTGCCTTCTATTTGTATACTGAGACCATACTTTGGCCTTCTTTGTAACTTTATTTACATACAGGTAGGGATTGTAACTGAGTTCACATGCTTGGTGTGAGTTATTATTCATAGGCTACAAGTATAGCTATTATAATTAAAGAGGCAATAATATCAGCAAAAGAGCAAATTTGTTCACCAAGAGACGAAGTGCACAGTGAGAAAAGCAGAGGG
Source organism: Mixophyes fleayi (assembly GCF_038048845.1). Lineage (NCBI taxonomy): Eukaryota > Metazoa > Chordata > Amphibia > Anura > Limnodynastidae > Mixophyes > Mixophyes fleayi. Next base: position 119,212,522 of record NC_134402.1, read on the forward strand.
CTGACAATAAAGCTTTCTGACAGCTTTACAGATAGTAAGAGTTTAGATCGAAGGATTGTAATGAACCAACAAAGGAATATCTCCTGGATTTCAGGTTGAAATAGCGGCTGAGGTGCGCTTGGTGTCAATGAAGACTTCAGAACTGTGATCACAAAAAGTCACTCAGTGCGTGCAGTTGCTGTCACCATGTATTGTTTTGATTTAGCAATGTCACCAAACTCCGGAACCAGCATCTCCAGTACACTAGCTAACCAGACGATGAGCCAAGGAATGTACATAACAGGTATCTGATAGTAAGATGTCTGTTATAGTTAGTCCTAATGGCAAACCTCATGGGGTTTACTTTTGTCTGCAATTTACATCTGCCATTAGTGACAGGTTCATGAAAAGGATTGTGAGGAGGTGACGTCTTTGTTGTAGATAGATAGTTAATTGCTTTTTGGGGGGCAGTCTCAATGAAATGTTGGGAGTCAAAAAGGTATATAAGTGAATAAGTTGGTTTAGCACAAGCTACTCAAGTAATTTGGATGCAAATGTGAGAACAGAAATAATTATGGAAAAATGCTGGGTCAAGAGATGATTTATTTAGGATTGGTGAGATGAGTGTGTGCTCAAAGGAGGATGGGAATATGCCAGTGGAGTTATAGAGGTTAAAAGGTGAGTTAGTGGTGGGCATGGAATGAGGGGAGAGTTAGGATGAGTTGAGAGAGAACAGAGTCAAGATGGGCGGTTGTAGGGTGATATGATGAGATAACTGTTAGTACATATTTGGTTATGGGGGAGAATGTACTGAGGGTAGATTGGGAAATGCAGGAGAATGTGGGTTAGGTGTGATGGTGCTAGCAGAGCAGATATCCTGTGAAATAGTGTTTAATTTGTCTTTGAAGTAGGTAGCAAATGGGAAGTTAAACGTGACAAACAAGCACTGGGAGGATATTTTAGAAGTGAGGTATATTTTCTTGGCAAGTAGAGGGACAGTGTTGATTAAAAGAGACATTTGTATTGAGGGAAGGCTATGGAGCTTTGCAGGTAGTGGGTCTGTTTGGTGTGCCACAATTGTGGTTTGGATCAACAAAAACTGTATGTGGTGGCGGGGACTGTCTTGTCTATGATTGAAGTAAGTGTTACAGATAGAGACAGCTATATTCGAGCAGGAGGATCAGGTGTGGATGCGTACAACCCTGCATAGAAGTAGGTACATGAGCTACTTTTTCTTGGGCATGCGCAGAGAAAATTCATGCAATTTAAGCTCAGTAAATGCGCATACATTAAACTCTGCATCAGGTTCTTTATACGCAATGGTATTTTTTGTTTAGTAAGGACAACATATATAGGTCTCAAAAGAAATCAAGACTACACATATATAGCAAGTTAATATTGGTCAAAATTTAGGATCTGGATGATGCATAACATGAAATTCCCTTATGATAAAATAGATGAAAATGTAATGCTTTCTTAATGTTGCATATGACTTTCATTTATCGTTATCTTTTATCTTTGTTGTAAGTACATTTTGCAATCAAGAGTTGTCTCAACTTTATTAAATATAATTCTGTTTTTACAGCATTTTTAAAAAAAAAAAAAATTGTCGCAATCATACACAAATTGTCAGTCTAGTAGATAAACAACAATACAGTATTGCTTTATTTCAAACATAGTACAAAGGATGTAAATTATATTTTGCAGATTAGATTAATAGTAATATGGTAATGCTATCTGGAAAACATTTTTTTTTAATATATAGTATATAAGTTAGATGTCAGCATATATGTAGTTTCAGCATATTGAAGGAAAGCCGTACATAGCTGACACTTAAATTCTTCATTATATCATAATTGGTCTATCTGATAAAGACATTCCTGCTTTCTCACTCTCCTCATCCATGATTGACTATAGAAGTTGAGAATAAATATTGCCTATATTTTCCCTGTAATGCCAATTGATGTCTCTCTATTGGGCCTCTTAAATGCAATTATTTTTCTATGTTATGGCACAATTATGGGAATAATGTCACCTTTTTTGCTGCTTTTACGTTGTGTGATCCTGTAATTGTCCTTATTTTGTGTTGTGCATTTTCAGGCCCAGTTTTGTAAACGAGGGTTTTAAACGAAGAACCTTAACCTGACACATACTGTATAATTAAACAGGTGCTTGAAGTTTCTCCTAAGTCAAGGATATCTATAAAAGAACACTGATATGTATATATAGGATACAATAAGATTACATATTGTCTGTAAAACACTACGTAATATGATTGGTGCTATATAAACAATAATAAATAAATGACAATACAAATTTTTCTAATACAGTATAATAAGATCATCAATGTTGAGATATGGAGCACCCACCAGTAATTGTAGCTACGAAAAAACTACACATCGTTTTTGTGAAGATTCTAGGTTTATCTGGCCCAACTATACCCGCTGACTGACCACACAGGGGTGCCTTACTATACCAGGGACACATGCTCAGCAATTTCTAGCTGCACATCAATCACTCAGGCAAAACAGTTATCAAGTAAAATGGTACTTTCTTTTTATTATATAATACACCCAAATAAAAATACATTTTAATATAATGCCAGGAAGTTTGAACACACAACATGTCCCTTACCAGTTTTCTAGCCCAGAGAACTGTAGTCACCTTTTCTCCTGGTACCTTGAGTCCCAGACGCTTGGCCAATTTTTTCCCCCTCTACCAGTATGGTGGAATCTGATACAAAGTCCCCCTGCTCCAGTAGGTCCACTAAGCTATCAGGCTCACAGGAGGCAGCTCTGAGGAACTAGTCCAGAAGAAGCTAAGAACTCTAGCGTGTGGACCCTCCAACACAGCAAGCTCTGCACTCTGTTCTTTTCTCTCATCTCTGAACCACCTGCCCCAGGACGGGGTCCTCCATTTAAACACAGTTAGATTTCCCACAGTCCCATCAAGTATTTGGCAACTGTCACAAGGGGCAGTTACAGAGGTGTACCTTCTCATACTAATACAGCCCCTGGACCCCTGCTGGTCTGAATCCAAGGTGTCTACATAATGACAAGTACACCACAGTTGCATAGGAACACATTTTAAACACTGAGTACCCCCAAGTAATGGGACACTGCACTTGCACTTTGGATATCTGTAGAATACTAAAGAGCTAGAAGAGTGCATGTTGTAATAGTCCACATTTTTTGATAAATGAGGTGCAGACTGGTTTAGGTTGAATTCAACCCCTCGTTTCATCACAATGTTACATACAGAGGGCTCATGTGGAGCTGGACATGTATCTGTGTCAATATGTATTTAAGTACTGACCATGAGCACCATATATTTAGCAGATGTCCATATACAGATTGTGTCACACATTACACTTACAATGGAATGGTAGTGTTCGGTAAGCGCAGATCGAATACAGTAAAGTTGTGTACATGTAATTACAACTGAAGCAAACCTGGCCACAGATGCAAATACACCTATATTTCGTTGATGGTGCAGCAAGACGCAATGACGGTGATGATGATCGCCAGCGCTAACTAGCCGCTTCTGACTGGCACACACCTCCCAGTGGTAGCAGCTCATTCAGTAGTGTAGATATTATGTTAAAACTGTGGCCATCTATTTGCATTGCTTAATTGATATTTTCATTTTGATTCTGAAAAGAAAGAAAATTTTAATTTGATTCCATTTAGTTTTTTTCCATAGAATTATTTATCTTGTTTGCCATTTTTGGAAAGGGGTGCAAAGCGAACCAGAATGGAGAGATTTTGGTTTGTACAAGATCAATACTATGAAAAAAACATTTAAATTCAATTTGATCAAGTCATACCATTTGGATAAAAATTCAGCTTGTGCAATGACGTTATCCTAGCATACAATGCATCAGCATAAATCACAGGTCTTTACATAGTGCAAACCATTATCATGCTTTTTTGTATACAAGTCCCTTGTGCCTTGCAATTCTAGAAAACAAATGTACAAGGTCAACTTAAAACAGCCTTAACATTTGAGGTGCTGACAATATTGCCTTTAAGCCCTACCCTCCAAAAAAACTGTTTAAACATTCCCTTATTGGTAAAACTATGTCACTGCCAGATACATCATCTATAATTACACAGTTTGCATTGGACTGGCAGAAAGAAAAGAAGTGTTTTAGTCCTCTAGTAGCTCTTTGACAACCTGGAAAGATTCTTCCCTCATTGAATAAAACAACAAATATGTTTACGTGCTGTTTTTATAGCTAGTGCATAATCATTCATCACATACATTTTTTAAGATAAAAAAGTGGCAAAATATTAAATATCACTACTTTATAGTACTAATAATGTAATGTGACCCACCCACCCACCAGATGTGGTTTTAAATCTTAGGGAGCTGCTTTTGCAGGGAACTGGTCTGTGCACTTCATTTTATTTATTTACAAGTTATCAGAAAAGTGATTTGATTTGTCAATCAAGAAGTTGTTGTTTTGGATGAAAAGTGAAAAACCTTAATAGAAGTATTTGGTACATAAAACTAGATTGGTGCAGGAGGGGGGCGATTCACTTGATAAAGAAGACTCATGAAACCCAGATGACAAAACATGAAGCACAGCTAGAGTGATTTTGTAAGGCCCAGTTTGAAGAATTTTATGTTCCAATTATCATTAGTCATACCTGTCCCCAGGGCTGGACTGAGACTAAAAATCAGCCCTGGCATTTAAAGTACACAGGCCCACCTCAGTTCCAGCAGGAAAGAAACTATGTGCCGCCGCGCAGCAGTGGCCCTGAAAAGGGCGTAACCACATTGGGTTGTGGGTGTGACCAACATGGGGCATTGGTACATACATTATAATAAAACATTACATTTATCATGCCCTCCCAGCTACATCATGCCATTCCCCCAGGCACAGTATGACACCCCCAGCCCACTGTATTTATCTATGCTTCTGGTGCTGCTGACATCCATAAAGGTTGGAACTTCCTGTAGAGGGAGCAGGGAAGCTCTTTGTCTCATGAGATTACCAAATCTTGTGATTCTTAGAGCTGTTCAGCTTGCTCTGCAGTCTGTGTCCTGTCCGGGAACTGGGAGCAGCTATTATTTCCCTTCCCCTAACTAGAGGTGGATTAAGGATCAGGAGGCCCAGGGTATTTAGGACAGCAGGGCCCCTATTATGTAACATGGTTATAATTTTAGACAAATACAGAGGCACTACTATTAGAAGCACACAGCTCTGCCTTCCCAAGCAGTACGTTGTAAAGCGGGACATACCTCCCAACTGTCCTTGCAATTAGCCCAAATCCTGACTAAGTGAGAAAGTCATCCAAATTCAGGACTACCCCACCATATTCAGGACAGTTGGCAAACTGTCCTGCTCTCTCCAACCTGTCTTGGTCACTTTTACCACTTGTAGCAGTTGGTTTCTTTAGCTCAGTTCCTTCTTGTCCTGATCCTGGAATATTGGATGCCCTATTTTGAAAAAAAATGGGTACATGAGACTTAGAAAACTCCAACCAGCCCCAGTGTTAAAACAATAGCACTCACATTTTATAATTAGGCCTCCCTCCAATCCCCACAATAATAATATTCACATTTAAAAAGTAGACCTATTTTCCTCCAACGAGCCACAACATTAAATTAACAGTATACCCATTTACTCAAAACATATTTCCATTCCTCCAAACAGTCCCAGCAGTAAATTAAATAGCATTAAAGTTTAATAAATATAGGCATTTTCCACAACCATCCCCGCCAATAAATAATTCCTATTCACATTTAATAAATAGCCCTCCTCCCCCAAATCAGCCCCATATTCAATTGATAGCCCTAAACCACCCCGTCATTAAATTAAAGGTTCCTTCACCTCGCCTTAAATTATTAGCCCCCACCTACACTCCACCATTAAATAGCCTACCTCCCACACTATATTAAGATCCTCCCTTCACTCACATATTATATTAAAATACTGCGCGCAAACACACACGCACACTATATTAAAATATTGCACACGCACACACACACGCACACTATATTCAAAATACTGCGGACACACGCGCACACTATATGAACATGGCCAAACACACACACACACACACTATATGAACATGGCTATACACACTCGCACACTATATGAACATGGCCAAACACACACTATATCAATATGGGGCCACACACACACTATATTAACATGGCCACACACTACATTAACAAGGGGCCACAAACACACACACTATATTAACATGGAGCCACACACACACTATATTAACATGGGGCCACACACACACTATATTAACATGGGAACACACACACTATAGAAACATGGACACACACACACTATATCAAGATGGAGACACACATACAGTATATCAACATGTGGACACACACACACACACTTACCTTTTTACATCCGATCCAGCCATCCGCATGCCCGCCCGAGCAACAGCACCTTTTTACTGCGCGCTACTCAGCGAATGGAGAGTCAGTGACGTGCCGCCTGTGCAAGTAATCACATGGGACGGCACCACGTGACAGGTGCCGTCCCATGTGATTACTTGCATCGGCCGCACGACATTGAGTCTCCATCCGCCGAGCAGTGCGCAGGGAGGTGCTGCTGCTCTGGCGGGCATGCGAACCGGCCCATCTAGCTATCGGCCCTTCTGGCATTTGCCAGAAGTGCCAGATGGCCAGTCTGGCCCTGTCTGTCCCCAAAGGCTGTCCTGAAGTTTTTGGAATATGAGTTTATCCCAAATATTATACTATCAAACAATTCTGCTGTGGAGCTTCCCTTTCAATGTTTGCTTGTCCAAAGACATAATGAAACATTCTGTTCAACAGTCGAGCAACAACAGGGAAAATAGTTATGCGAAGGACTTTCAAGTCATCCATTAGCAACCAAATGTATACTTGGAAAACTCTTATTCTTGCTCACCAGCTCAAACATATGCACAAATGGTAAAAAAGAGATAAGATAAGGAAACCACCAAATTCTCTGTTACTTTAAGAGAAGCAGCAGTGTTGGTCACAAAATTCTTGTGAGAAAGTTTTTCACCCTTTGGGTTTCCTGTTGTTCCCCTTGTGAAGCACATCGCTGCCAGATCACCTAGCTCGGGAGATTTTGGTTGTTCTCTCTTCCTCTATTATTTTCAAGCTGACTATTTCAACTGCACACATCTTGTTTTGCTGCACAAGATCAAAGTTAGTGGATTTAGATTGTAAGCTCCAATGGGGCAGGGACTGATGTGAATGAGTTCTCTGTACTGCACTGCAGAATGAGTTGCGCTATATATATATATATAAATAAATAGATGATGATGATCCTCTTCAAAACGATTCATAAGGACAGTTGTGTTCAGGATGGGGGTGTTTCCCTTTTCAGCATCAACTTTGCCTTTTCTGTTTTGTCACAAATAATAGTGATCTCTCCCCTTTGTTTATAATGTAAGGAATAGCTTCAGCTCCTAGAGTATCATAGAGAGGCACAGCCACCATGGAGAAAGTATAACACTCCAGCTCTGTGATTATTCGCTTAGTCCTGTTCTGAGTAAATATGGCAATGAACAGTTCAGAATTTGGTTTACAGTCCCTTTGCAGCAAATCCTTTTCTTTGACAGTTTAATAAAAAAAAACATTTTATTAAAAACCTGTTGTTCACTAGAAGATAGACTATCCTGCTCGCAGTTAATAGTCTTGTACAAAGTCAGTCTTTATTTTCTCAATGCCTTCATCTAAACTTCATTCATGCAAAAGTCATTAACACGGTAAAATATCATGATGTGAATGAGCAAAAGACAAAGATATACATAACATGTAAAGACACTTTTTATCAGTTTTAGTGATCACCGTGCATATTAAACCGCAAATTCTAACAAGATTTATACAAGTTGCAATTGTGCCAGTTGAAAGTGTATTTCATGCATTCAAACAAAAACAAATACAGTGTAAAAAATTATTAAGCATGATTAAGTATGACATATCCCATAGCCAGTGGATAAAGAGATATAAAAAATGTAAATCTCAAAGCATAAAATATTTTGAGTTCATTCACATGGAACCTCATCCTATTTTCATGGTCTTGCATGAACGACCAACAGACGAACAGCATTTTGAAAATAAAACCAGACAGAGTTGACAATATTGCAAGTTGCTTTTCACAAACACAGCATGCTGTAATCTATTTGTATTTTGCCATTTGACTGAAATGAATTAATCCAGTGCAACATGAGGAATGGGGGACCCAATACAAAAACAAACAAAATAGGAAAACCTTGCTTTTGCTGCTCTTGCTAGAAACAGTGCAAGGCAATAATATATATTTTCCTCTCATTGTTCCTGGTTCCCATCAAGCATGTTCCTCTTTTCTAGAAAGGGTCTGATCGGAGAAGCGGTCCTGTTGGCTGAATGCTTCTTCTGGATCTTTGCTTCATGTGTAGAGTAGAATACACTGGTTGCTCTACAGTAACATCAGTGTGCTTGTGTCTGTCCTGGTAACAGGACTCTGTTTTTTCAGACACAACGCATATAGGATATAGTTCAGCATATTGGCGATTATCCAATTCATGTTCTTCTTTTGTAGCCATTTCTTCCACTGTAAGCAATATATCTTCAATATTCAAGATATCTTGATCCTTAGTCTCCCATCCATGAGACATATTTGAATTTCTTGATGCATGAAGATCATAACTATCCCAGAATACACGTTTAGGGTCCAGATCATCTTCATTGTTAAATGAGCCACCAAAGGCCTTTCTGTGTGAAAAGGTCTTGCCATCATCATTTATCTTGAGTAGGTCTTCCGTATGGACACCACAGCTATTAATGATTACATTGTTTTCCATAGTGCTGTAGTTTAGCATGATGCTGGCTGGCAAGTCTTGAAAACCTGTTGTCAGCCAGAAATAGAAATAATCTTCTGTGGAATTTGTTGCTTGTTCATACCTAGAAAATTGAAACTCCAACAATATGTTTACACAGCTAGCCAAATACATTGTTTCAGACACGTCCAAATCAGCCTTCAAATGTTTGTCATGTTCTTCTCTACTTTGCACAAATACAGTTTCTTTCACAGGCAGAAATGTAGTTTCAATCTTATCTGTTAAATGAACAGTATTTTCAGACATGGAAAGGTGTTGTTGGAAATTAACCTGTTCACTGACCCAATCTGAAGAAAGGAACCAAGACTTCAAGACACTTTAAAAGTAGTTTTGTATCAGGAAGTGTAGTGTACAAGTAATCAAAGTCTTCCATTTTCTGATAATGCTATTGATATACTAAACCAGAATAGGTGGGAGCATCAATGTAACTGAAGAATTCAATTGCAGTGTTCAACAGGACATTCGTTAGGAGCTAATTTGATAAATACCCAATCTGCTTCCCCAATGTTTCCACAATTTTTGTTAGATGCTGCATAATTTCCGTTTTTACTGAACACATCTATCCACCCCTCAGGTCAGCTTCAATTTTTTTATTTTTTTAATGGAAAAACAACAGATCTTTGTATTAAATTATACTTTATATTGTAAATGTGATTTTCACATTTATTAATAACAGTGTCCAGACACTATTCTCTCTAGTGTATATTGAAGTACATGACATTATTATATTGTTTACAAATAAGGTAATGCAGCTTTTGCATTTACTACTAACACTGTCCAGCCATATATCTATGCTTTCTCTACACTGTTGTAAGGTGCAAGTATATTAACTTATAGCTCCTGATGTAAACATAGCACATATGCTACTGATGTACAGCAATTTTCCTGCTTAAGTTCCTGCTTACGTTCAGGACGCAAATGTGCCCAACTCTGTATGAGGTCCATAATTTATTCCTTTAATGAAAACATTTTATAGCTACTTTTCCATGTTTTCATTCTTTGGGGGGCTATTGGTAACTTTAATAGTTCTACATTCACATAAGCTTCTCAAAATTACAACAAAGAGTGTTCACAAAGGACAATGTAGGCAGCAAATATATATTTAATAAAGCATTTCTCATCTCTCAAATAGCTCTGCTAAGAGTTCTTACTGTAACCTAGAGCATTTATTTCCAGATCTCACAATACAATATTTCCATGCTACTATATTTAATTGTAAAGACCATTTTGCCAACATTCTTTTTTTCCATCATGGTAAGTGCTGCTAGTTGCAGCTTTATTTCAAGAACATTTATCATATCTTGTCAAGACAGTTTTACCCTTAGGAACTTGGGCCTGTTTTCTCACTTCAACATGAACTCTTTTTGACCAGAGGCTCAAGCAAAAAAACGTCTGGATGGGAAAAACACTGCCTGAGACGTTTTATACCACAGGTCTCAGACAGAAAATCCATGTTGATGTGATAGAATGCACTGCAAGTTATTGCTGCAGTGTCGGAAGGTTAATGTGCGTTATGACAATATATCCAGGTTGGAACAAGGTATGGCAGATGTTACACAAGATGAGCAGCTAGCTATGATTGATGAATCTTACTGCCTGAACTGCCCTTTATAGGATTACTTAGTAAGATGTCATTCAAAACAATTTACAATTCTTCTGCAAATATCATAAAAATGGATAATTAAGAGACGGATTCTATTTTAATCAAATACATATTGTAATAAAGGGATCTATTTATTAAAGGGAAAAAATTGCGACAATCTTTCTTGTGTTATCAGCATCTCAGGATGGAGCTGACATTAAAACAATGAATGAAATAATTTTTTATTGTTTAGAAAAAGCATTTTTTCGTTCAGCAACATTTTTTAAATACATTTTTATTATGTTAATATTGTTAATCTATTTTTAACTATTTTTATTTATTGATGTTTTATAGTAAGTGGAACAGGAAGCCCAAGTCTGGAATCATGAACCTGGTAGTCAGGTCACACAGGTGCGCATCTTCCCAGATTGGTCCAGGGAAAACCCCACTCTGCTGCCGCAGCGATAGAGAATGAGCCTTATCTATGGATATTAATAAATAGACCCCACGGTATGTTAACATAGAAAATAAGTGCCTGAAAAAGTGAATATTTGAGGTTAAAAAAACATATTAAAATAAGTACATAAGATCAATGCACTTTTATTAGTGCACTCATTTAGTCATTGTGCTGCTTGAGCATAGTGTAGTAAACTGGGTTTATTTCCTTGCCTGATATTTCACTGTGGGAAAGCCATCGTGCCAATTGTGATCACAGTATACATGTAACAAATTTGTGTGAGACTGATGGAGCAAAGTGGTGCATTATATCATGGAGAAAATGTCCTGGTGTCACCTTATGGAGCTGTTCCTGCAACTATCATTTTTCATATGTGCAGTGGCAATTGATACTAGCTATTGTGATCTACTGAAAAATGGCTGTCAGTTTGTTTAACCTCTGACTTCAATCTATAACTCATTACTCTTAGACAGTAAAATATATTTCTGTGTCTTAACACTGTTTAAAAATGTAAATTGCTTTTTTGGAACCACACGTCTAAAAATACACTGGGAATGAACAGGAAAATTAATGGAGCTTTACTTTAAGAAGTTGAATATAGGGTTAATATTCAAATATCTGGTAAAGTAGGTCATGAAGTATTATTAACATTTATTTCCATTGACAGTGTAACAACCAAATAGCAGTACCTGTTTGTAGTATACTATTTTCAATCCCTTATTAAAACAATAATATACAAACAAAACATAAAAAATGGAGAAATATATTTTAATAAGCACAAACTGCAGAGATTTATGAATACCGCCTGCTCCTAATATACAAAGGTCCATCCAATAATTGACTGCTCAACTAATGATAGGATCACAGGCACAGACAAAAAGGGTAATTTATGAAAGTGCAAAAGTGCAGTGTAAACAATGTTTTGCGATGTCACATGCCTACTTTTGCACAAATGCATCTGTTTTTACAAGTAAATTAATGGTCCTGGAGATTGGTGTAAAAGTTTACACCATCTGATGGTAAGAGTTAGTCACCTCAGGAGCATTCCTTGCCAGGTGTAGATTAGGAGCATTAGTGTGTCTAGTTTTTCACTGAAGTGTAAAAATGATATTTCATTTTGTGATACGGTGGACGAACCAGAGAGCTGAGAGGAGGTTTTGCAAGGGACGCTGGGAGCTACGAGGTTTGGACATTTATAACTGCATTACCATTGTATTGCATGATTTCTGTATTGCACCTTTTGAGCAAGTTTAAGTGTGTTAGCAGCTTACGATTACTAAACACTTCCTATGTAATTAGAGCATGGTTTAGGGTTTCTAGTAACAAGTAATATTTAGCTAGTAAACAGTGATAAGTGGGCCTAAGGTAACTCTTATTAAAATAAGGCACAAAAGGCAGGAAAAGGTGAGACACTCGCTATAGAACAAAACAAAAATCTGATTCATATGCAATTTCACTTGATCCTTTCTATGTACCTATTGCAAAACAACCTTTCAATGTAAAAAAATATTTTTTTAACATAAAAGTTAAAACATTTAGTGGCCCCCACGCTTTAGAAAGAAACGTGTTGGTGTGGCTTCTAAAGACCAGTCTGAAGACCGTTATTTTATTTGTGTGCCTGAGGTCATAGATGGGAGAGGGGCAAAGGGTTCCCTTCGTTTCCCTCCGGTGTTGCAGTTTTTTTGGACAGGTGGAGGTGCTGCATAGTAGAGATAACGGTGAGAGCTACTGGTCTACTACAAACACCTTTTCCATAGGCACACCTGGGAAAGTGGTGTTACACATAAATTAAGATAAAAGCAGTGAGAAAGATAGGTGGAGCCAGAAAAATTCTTATGTTCTCCAAGATGTCACTTTTTTCTACTTACTGTGTTAAGTCAATTAGCTATGCAGAGTATAGTGTTACAGATCCAGTCCTTAATTACATTAAAGTCTATTTACTGAATAATTTATTAATTATCCAAACTTTCAAATAGAGATCGGTGGGCTCGGTATCCTTGAAACCGAACCCACCCGAACTTCGGGGATCCGAGTACCGAGCCGACTCGGATTCCAAAACAAGGCAAAACGTCATTGTGACATCGTCGGATCTCAGGTCTCGGTTCTCGCGAGATTTAGAATCAATAAATACCCGTATCCACGGCGATCTAGTACCATTTGAGAGAGGGAAAGAGAAGGGTTAGGTCACAATATAGAGCAGGAATAGAGCAGTATAGAACACGCATTTTTCTGAATTTGCACTACAAAGTGTTTGGGTGTCATATACCCCCTTCTAAAAAAGCTGAATTGTCTGAGTGCTGAACTCCTAATATAGCACTGTATTTTTCTGAATTTGCACTACAAAGTGTTTGGGGTGTCATATACCCCCTTCTAAAGAAAGCTGTATTTTGTGAGTGCTTAAATTCTAATATAGCACTGTATTGTTTTGGGAGAGCCTAGCAGGGATTAAATTGTATTTTTCTGAATTTGCACTAATAAGTGTAGGATCTAATATATACACCCTTATAGAAGAGCTGCTTTGGTCATTTTTATTGATCTACAAGTCTTTGCAGGCTTTTTTTCTGAATTTGCACTACAAAGTGTAGGGTCTAATAGACAGAAAATTAATCATCTACCTCTTCCTCAGGACTGTCAGTGGTGTTATAGTCTCTTAGTGGGCTGTGGATCAGCCTGCGACAGTCCTGGATGGTCATCTTCTCTCATTTCAAGATGAGGCGATTCCTGGCTAGCCAAATAGCGTCCTTAAAGCAGTGCATTAGGCTCCAGGCCTCCTGGATTGCCCCAATGATGTGGGTCCCAGGAAATAATCCATAAAATACCGAATGGTATGAAAGGCAAGTTCTGGGCACACTGTCCTTATGTTCATGTTCCAAGGCATCCAACAGTTCCTGTGCAGTGGGGCAGTCCCAAAAAAGCCACTGTGCTGTTTCCCTTCTGGTGATGCAGAAGGGGCAGTGGACATATCGGCACAGGTTCCGGGAGTGCATGAATGTCCTGAGAGGCAGATATCCCTGGATAGCCATCATGCAATGTCTTTGTGTCTAGTAGTCAGCCTCTTAGAGGCCACATTCTCCCACACGTTGTTGTTGTGTTTGTAATCAGCACTTAACATGAAAGGTACCTAACTAGATTATAATTTTGTGGGAATTGGGGCTGATTTGAAGCTCACTAATGAACTGGCTTTTTGCTATGAATTTCAATGGCTCTTTTTAGTGCATTGTCTGGCACCTTAGATTGGTGTGTGTCTGATAAAAGCACACATCCCGGGGTGGTCAGCGCTCGTTGCCATGTATTAGCTGTAGAATTACCTCACTTATCCAAGAAACAGTTAGAGTGATCGTTGTCATGTATTAGCTGTAGAATTACCTCACTTATCCAAGAAACAGGTGGAGCAATACAATGAACCATAACTGGTTTCATCATCCTAGGACAATTCCATCTTGCCCCACTTTTCTTTTCTGCCACTGCTGTGTGCCAATGTGTCCTAGATGTGGAACTGCCGCTGTTTGAGTCATTGCTCTGTCGCTTACCATCCAGCCAGATCGCTGCAGTATTTGGCTGAAAGTGTATGAAATGCATATTGTGACCTGTGAGATGGTAAAAATTGAATGGAAATCACTGGAATTTAGTGTTAGTGAGGTTAATAATAATGTAGGTACAAAATAATACCTAAATTATGTGATTTTAGCCCAAAAAATTGAATTGTGCAAAAAATGGCTAAACAAAACCAAAACCTAAAGGTAATCCAGATCCAAAACCAAAACCAAAACAGGAGGGTCAGTGAGCATCTCTACTTTCAATATTTGCTGGATGCCTTTATACATTTTCCACTTCTGTTCCTACTCCACATGAACTCCACAATCATCCATGCCTCCATTATATTGGGTTATGCCAATCGTTGTGCTAACCCTATCTTCTACAGTGTCTTCTCAGGTAACGTTAAGATGTCCTTTTAGAAGATTGTATGTTATCATTGGCGAGAGAACTGTACTGATGTGCCAGTGGATTATTATGCCCCTGCTCTGAAAAGCAAGGTTTGTAATAAACACCCATTGGATGTCCAACAGTATCCTCTCAACCAGACCCTTGTTACAAACATAGGACATAACAAAGATCAGTACCTTATAGCAGACCCCAAAGATGCCTAGTTCAAAAATTTCTGTCAGTCACACATGCTTTTACTGTTCTCCCTGAAGCTTACATGCATGTCCATGTGTTCTGATTGTGTGTTTAATTTGTATTTGTGATTAAATCGGTTGAGCTAAATAAATGATGAAGATGAGTCTGGTCGGAAGCAGATGAGTACTCACTTACATTTGTTATTCTTTTAAAATGACACTGACTCCTTTTAATTATTCTATGCTTATCAGTCCAGGCTTTTCAAGGATCTTTCACGGAACATTGGGTAGCAACAGGAATTAATACGTTTTCAAATAGACTGAAAATGTTATTCATGATGAAAGGATGAAAGGCCTAAATGCAGCTGTCCCAGGTGCTGAAATGCTTAGAGCAAGCGAAAAAACACTGCTGCTTTAAGGCAGCAGCAAAAGTTATCTCTAGGGAGAAATGTCTCGCTGGGATATCCACTTTTCACTGGAGCTGCCCTGGTCTGATAACTTTCAGAAATTGCAGTGAAACTATAGTTTTTGTGATTGCTGCAATAAACAGGGATAAAGAACATTAGTTATAGCCGAAAATGGGGGGCTTTAATAAATAGGTCCACATGTATCTAATTAAACACAATCATTTAGGCAACTACTGTATTAATTATAGAAGCAATCACAGATATTATCCACACACTTGCACATTCCCTTTCTTCTCCTTTTTGTAGTTCTGGGACACATTGTAAGGCATATACATTTGTCTTATGAAGGTCTAACAATTGAGACCTACTTCCACAGATAAATAAAGCAAAGGGTAACTGTAATCTTTAGTATCTTGAGATAGTAAACACAAGAATCTGTAAAAAAATGCATGTGCTGAGTTGGGCATATCTCAAAAAGCGTCTACCTCTGCATTAGTAACATGTGTGTCAGATTTACTCCAGCATCCAAATGCTAATATTGAGCCATGTGCGGTGTTAGTAGTATATGTGCCTTGTTTACGGCAGGCATACATCAGATACTCCTAAACTGACCTTTAACGTACAGTTTGGTACAGCGTAGAGCTCTCATTGCGAATGAAGAGTGCAACATATGCAGCATTTCTGCTTGCAGTTAGGAAATTATCCCTTAGATCAAATGCGACATGAATACAGTAATGTCACATTAACAATGGTGCCCTGCCATATGTCACACACACACATACACACATATATATGTCTTTTGATTGTCATAATTATTCATGTTTTTAATATATCTTCAGTATTATTATGCTTGAATATTGTAGTTGATCTAGAAAAATGTAATGTACTCAACAATTTTAAAATTCAGGAAATATTATAGGAAGGTATTTGGAGGTTTCTAGCAGTGTTCCTGCTGATAGAGCATACAATTAATAGAAGAGGAGTTCTTAGATTGTCAAAAGACCTGAGCCTACAATTAAGATGGTTTGTACATATGCATGTCCCACACTCACTCCTTAGTGTCTGGAAATATATTAAATTAGACCAGAATTGGTTTCTGATAAATGTTATTTGAGAATGGTCTACTTTAAACAGTACCAGGAACTTGCATGCAGTTAGGGCAGCTATTTTGTGGGTTAAACTAATATTCATGACAAGAAGATACAGTCTATCAATTTTCATTTAATCATTTTCATTTAATCGAGGGATATTATTAAGGTGTTGCATTTATATGAATATTGCTTCAGTCTACAAGTTTAAATTGAAAGCATTAAACTTGTACTATAAGTCTAGTTACTTCCTGCATCACAGAAAATTGAGGTCAGTGGCTTGAGCCTTAACAAAAGATAATCCCATCATTAAACCAGATACTGGAAGAAGTGAAACAACCTGATTTATCAAGGAACATAAATGTCGATTTTGAGCAAATCATACGCAAATTTCATCTGCGCAAGCCCAGAACCGCACCCTACACAACTAAACGCAGCAATGTTGAGAACAATTACTAGAGCCTATGATTTCTGTGAGGGAAGAGGACTGGAAGGGAGCGTTCACTCATAGTCAATGTACAGTAAGTGCATGTTAAACTCGAGCACACACAGCCAAGTCCGATTCAAGAGCAGAACTATACCCAAAATCATCAAAAGTGTTTCGCATTTTATTCCCTATTAAAAATGTCCATGTGTCCTCTCAAGATGTGAGGCATTTTTATACTATAAGGATCATATTTAGAGTTTAACCTTTCCCTATGTTTTTTTATTTGCCAATTTAGAGTATCTAAATATACTGTTCCTATTATACATTTAACTTCTACTGAATGACATGTCAAGCTCTGAAAATCACTAACAAACAAATATGTCAATTCTCTGGCTCGGCCATGTTCTCATGACATCCACTTTCTTGACACTAACTTTCTCTTCTATGAGCTTGTTTGGTTACTGCTGCTTGACTGGTTTGAGTAAGCATCTTTTCCAGATAAATAATTTAAGTTACTTGGATGGCTGTCAAGCTTCATCTTATATGTGTTGATTTTTTTTTTATTTATGGCTTACTTGGGCTAGTAATATATCGACTTTAAAATACACTAATAGCTTATTAATCACTCAAATATTTTAAACTCTATTAGTGTAAATAAGATAATGAACTATAGGATAGCAACATGTCATTTCACAAGTGATATATATATATATATATATATATATATATATATATAAATATATATATATATATATATATATATATATAAAAATATATACATATATATAAAATTTACCATATAGAAGATATATTCCTTTTCGTCTATAAATAGGTTCTCCTAAAACTTTAATGGCAATATATAATTCATTTAAAGCTTGTCCAATTTTATATTCTATGCTGGCATTTAACTAAGTGATTGAAGGAGAAAGAGCAAGAGACGAAAATGGAGAAAAATAAAGTATTTATTTACTTGTTTATATTAAAACCTTTGTAGTGAAAGTAAGATAAGGAAATGCCCTTTTGACCATATAGTAAAACATACCAAAAAAACAGCCTGCAACTCAAAATAACCCTATTTCATTTATAGAAATTGCTAGCTGATGTAATAGACACAAAATAAAATATATCACCTTCCACATATACATTACAAGTAATGCTTTTGTTTTAAGTATGGAATGCCCATTTGTACATGTGCTTAATGCATCTACTTATGTTCTGCCATTGAACAATAGCCATTGATTTTGAATCACTATCCTGTTTTTAAAATATCTTTAAAATTTTTACCTTACTTAAATAGTAAATTCAACCGTATCCTTTAATTAAACTTAGCCATGTAATATAATCTCTACAGTGTGAAACAGTGGATGAACTAAACATGTAAATCAATGTAAATCTGTGGTACAGGGGTAAAAAAGTTAATATAATAACAACCAAGTTTATGGTCTTCCCACACCTACATATGTTGAGGTACAATGTGAGTGAATGCTTTGGATTAATTATTTTGTCCACAGGAAACACAGAGACGGAACTGAAAAACAACATTGAAAAGACAGCATAACTTTGGAGGAGTCAAAAGGAACAGTTGATGTAGTGGACTGATACTGTTGCTTTAAACCCTTAAAACAATTCTGTCATGAGCACTGTGTAAGAGACTCTTTAGAACCAATAGGATTATAAGTGACTTTAGTCAATATTTGTGTATGATTTAAATAGTTACTCTAAAAGCAGATGCTTGATTCTCATGCTGCCAAAACTCCATAAACTAAATTAACTGAAAAATCAAGAAAACTCAGATGTAGATTAAGTTAATAATTACTGCTACTTTGTGATTATGCCGTACACACAGACATGACCACCCACCCACCCACCAAGTGTTTTCTGATACAGTTATTGGGCTGAGTCATTAAGGAGAGCAAAACATAAAAAGGAGTAACATTGCACATGGGTAAAACCATGTTGCTTTGGAGGGGAAGGTAAATTTAAAATGTGGGGACAGATTTATAGTAGGGGTAGGGTATGTCCTAGATCAACTTTAAATTTCAGTGTAATAATAAGGCTATCAAGTATTTATGTGGTACATGAAAAAAAAACCCAGTATTTAACTTATGTGCAAAATAATAAACTAATTTGCACCCCTTGCATTGTAACATGGTTTGTCCCAAAGAACATTTACTCCTTGTTTTGCCTTACTTTCCATAACGACTCAGGCACATTACTAAATAAATTAATGAGAAGGGAAGAGAGGGCAGCATGGAAAAAGACAAGTGTCATTTTTTAGATGATGTTTAGTAAATTTCAGGAATACTACTCAAATTACAGAAAAACACCTTCCCGAAAAATCATACCACATAATGGATCCCATACCTGTACATGCCAGGAACAGTATCGCTATGCCATGTCCTTCACCAAGTTGGTGGAATCCCCGGTTTCAACATACAGACAAGTGTCTGTAAATAAAATAAAAAAATGTTTAATAAATAGCTAGCAAATGCACAATACATATACACAATAAACTGAGTCTAGGACTGCATCTTGGAAACAGAGTACAGGAAAAGGTGACATAATACATACAGGATAGGGCCCAGGATAGTCTAAAGCAAGCAGTCACAGTCCAGGAACTCCAAATTATACAAGTGACTGTGGCAAACTTTAATTAACAGGATCCAATGCAGTTACATGAAAATTAGTAATAACTGGATGCTAGGATATTCTCAGGATATAGACAGGTAGTCTAAGAGGGTAATAAAATACCCTGAGATTCCAGGAGGGAGGGGAAATATACAGCAAAAAACAGAATGATTAGATTGCTTTACAAGATACTGAAAGTTAATAAGTTTCCACCTACTGACCTGATGGCACACAACAGGCATAGTATCGTTTGTTTGTAGTATTGGCTTGTGACCTACTGGAAGGTACAAAAATAAAGCAACTAGACATTCTGGAAATAAAACATTTTTAACCTTGTCACGTTTATACATTTTTTAATTGTGCTGATTTGCACATTGTTGCTCTCAGATCTCAACTCAATCGGCTGACTGTGTGCATGGAATTAAAGGCACCAAGATATCAGGTGTATTTCAAGTAATAAAGCATACTGTAATCAGCTAGGGACTATGACAATTTTCCTTTGTAGGATATATGTTGTACAATTCATTATGAAGAAAGACTTGCAGGTCTCACATGAAGTAATAGAGATGTCATGTAGGTAGCTTCTGTTAGCTAGTGGGAGTATTAGAATGCGATTGAGGTGGCGAGAGGACATCCAAGATGAAATGGCAGAAGGACATTCACTAATGTGGATCAATACAGATGATGAAAGATCTGGAGAGGACAGATAAATGTATAGAGATGACACTGACATCCAAAGGAGTTTATTAATTTTCCAAGACAATATAGATATTGAAGAGCAGACAACATAACACTGAGGTACTCCAACTGATAGAGGAAATGGATCTACTGATATGAACACTGAAAGAGTGATTTGATAAGTAGGATGTGGATGAGCACCATGATAGAACAGTGTCCTGAAGATCAAAGCAATTTAGCATTTGTATGACAAAAAAATGCAGCACAGAGATCCAGGAGAATTAAAAGTGTGTAATGACCTTTAGGTTTAACAGTGATCAAATTATTGACCAATTTAGTCAGAGCAGTCTCTGTGGATAGTGAGATAGCAAAAGCCTGTCTGAAAAGGGTCCAATAGGTGTGAAGAAAGAAAGCGGGTGAGGTGAGTGTAGGCAAAGGAGCAGGGAGACAGGACTGTAATCTAAAAGAGTTTAGGTCAGAATTTTTTTGGGGGGAAAAGTAATTCCCACATACTTGAATAGTGGTGTAAAGTTACCAATGGAGAATGATTATAGATTTTAGATAAGGCTGGGATGAGCACAGGAGACAGGGATCAACTGATAGGATGGGTGAAGGGGACAGGTAGTAGAGTAGGAAGATAAGAAAAGAGTAAATACTTCATCTTCAAGATCTTGAGCACTAGTGGTAGTCAGAGTGGTTTGTGTAGGAGGTTTGAGAAGATATTTAAATGGTAGATAACAGTATATGTGAGGAAATCTTTAGAAGGACGAGACTTTTGTCAATGCCATTCTAATGTGCATCACGTTTTTTTAAGTATGACATGGCTGACATTATGGTAAACACTGAATAGCTGGATCCTCTTTATTAAGGGCTGTTGTTAGAAATAGAGGAGTTAAGGTGTTTGCAGTGAGTGGAAAGTTGTTGAGTATAAACCAAACTCAGAATTCTGTGGTTATTATTATGGTTGATTTGTAAGGTACCACAGTGCTCTGCAGCACCTGACATTTGGGAATAAAATACATACATAAAACAGGGACATACAACATAGACAAAATAAAAGCACAACAATACAGGTCATGAGCAGCCAATTGGAAGAGGCCATAGTTGAAACAAAAGGAGAGAGTGTGGCTTAGAGTGGAGATTGTGACAGTTGTGAGGGTGCATTAGTATGGTTAGCATAGGTGGGAATACGGTAAGATTAAAGATTTGAAAGCTGTGGGTGAGCCTGATTCAGCATGGTAGGGGAACAAGGTAAGAATCAGAGGACTTATATCTAAGAGGACGAGATGAGTATTTTAAGATGAGATTTGGGATATATGAAGGGGTTTTGTTGTTGAGGGCTTTGTAGGTAAGGGTAAGTAATTTGATTTGGATTCTGGAGGACAGTTTAGAGATTTGTACAGAGGTCAGGGGTGGAGAGATACACTATATGGACAAAAGTATTTGGGCGCTTTACCATTACACCAACAGGGACTGTAATGACATTATATTCAAATACATATACTTTACTATGGAGTTGGTCCCTCTTTTGCAGCGATAACAGCTTCCACTCTTCTTGGAAGGCTTTCCACAAGATGTTGGAGTGTTTCTGTGGGAATTTGTGACCATTCATTCTGTAGAGCATTTATGAGGTCAGGCACTAATGTTGGACGAGAAGGCCTGGCTTGCAATCTCTGTACCAGTTCATCTCAAAGGTGTTCGATGGGGTTGAGGTCAGGGCTCTGTGTGGGCCATTCAAGCTCTTTCACACCAAAGTCATCAAACCATGTCTTTGTAGTCCCTGCTTTGTGCACTAGGACACGATAATGTTGGAATAGAAAACAGCCTTCCCCAAACTGTTGCCACAAAGTTGGAAGCAAAGCATTTTCCAAAATGACTTGGTATGCTGAAGCATTAACAGTGCCCTTCACTGGAGATAAGGGGCCTAGCCCAAACTTGGAACGATACCATTATCCCTCCTCCACCAAACTTCCCAGCTGGAATAATGCAGTCAGGCAGGTAACATTCTCTCAGCATCCGCCAAACCCAGATTCGCCCATCTGACTGCCAAACAAAGAAGCATGATTCGTAAGACTACAGAACATGTTTTTACTGCTCCACAGTCCAGTGTCGGTGTGCTTTACACCACTCCACCCAAGACTTGGCATTGATCTTGGTGATGTGAGGCTTGAATGCGGCTCCTCGACCATAGAAACCCATTCCATTAAGCTCCTTCCGCACAGTTTTTGTGGTTACATTAATGCCAGTGGAAGTTCAGAACTCTTCAGTTCTGTAATCAGCAGAGCGTTGGCTACTTTTGCGCACCATGCGCTTCAGCAGTCATTTACCTCACTTTTTGATTTTACGTGGTCTTCTGCTTCATGGCTGAGTTGTTGTTGTACCTAAATGCTTCCACTTTCTATCCTTCCACCTAACCCATATTCCCCTCTCCCCTCCCGGTCCCTTCTCCCTCCCATATGCATCAACTGACTCCCTTTGTGCCTGAGTCTTGTTCACCCTACCTTAGGATGTAAGCTCACTTGAGCAGGGCCCTCTTCCCTCCTGTATCCATACCTGTTCTTCTGCTCCGTCCTTACTGCATTAGCCTGCCTGGAGCCTCTGAAGTTTGGTATGTATTGTTTATTGTTCAGTAATGTCTTACCCTGTATAGTCTACTGTTTTGTACAGTGTACGGCGCTGCGGAACCCTTGTGGCGCCAAACAAATAAAGGATAATAATAATAATAATAATATCACTTACAGTTGACTGTGGAATATCCAGCAGGTATGAAATTTCACGAACCGTCTTATTGCAAAGGTGGCATCCTAGCACAGTGCCAAGCTTGAAGTCACTGAGCGCTTCATTTTTCATGAAGAAATAAGTGAGAAATCATGCAAGATATGCTACGTAAACAGTCGTATGTCAATCAGGCCCCTAGTGAATTAGGCCCCCAGTGAATCAGGCCCCTAGTGAATTAGGCCCCCAGTGAATCAGGCCCCTAGAAATTACTAAGACTTCTGCAACCTAACAAATATGGCCCATCAGCTTACTATTAAGAAATATATATATATATATATATATATATATATATATATATATATATATATATATATAAAGACTGGTTTACAAACAATCAACATGTGAAATAATTGGTCAGCTGATCAAAAGAGTGCAATTGCTTGGTATCAAGATTGATAAGAAACAAGATAATATAGTCAAGTAATTTATACTTCCATAGCAGCCAAAGAAGGTATATAAGTTAGTAAGTATCTGAAAGCAGGTTAGTTAACATTTAATACAGTGCTAGACAACTATTTAACAAAGAGACATAGGATTCTTAAGCTATGGGGTAGATGTATCAAACCTTCTAAACAGTAAAAGTAAAGATGTTACCCATATCAACTGGTCTGATTCTAGCTGTCATTTATCCAGCACATTCTAAAAAATGATAGCTAGAATTTGATTAGTTGCTATGGGCAACACCTCTACTTTTCTTTTTCAGAAGGTTTTATACATCTACCCCATGTCTCCTTTGAACAAACAACAGTGTTCTTCAAATAGAGTGATTGACTGCAATCTGCAACCTTTGAAAAAGTCTCCACTAGAGACGAAACGCGTCAGTAACAAAGAGATTTGAGATGGAATACACTACAATCATATGAGATTTGGATTTGTACTATGACTGCACATTACTACTGTGAAATAGATGGAGATTGTTTGCATTATTAGTTCACCCTTATTAGAGATTTTTAGTATTAATATTTTATGTTTTATTGTGTACTGTTTTAATAAATGTTTTTGGGTTTTTTTATCTAACCAGTGCTTCCAGGTTTTTTTTGCATATCTATTGTCATTAGACAGAGCGCAGGTATATGGTTAAATAGTGTTTGCAATCTGTAATCTGATAAGAAGCATATGAAATCAATTACATGTATATACAAGTTGCAACATGCAGGACAAAGTACCCAGGCTGCATGGATGAGTCACATACTTTAGTACTGTGTGGTATTACTTCATTTCACCTAACTTTGGGTATTCTCAGTGTATTTTACAAAAACCCAAATCATTAAATATACACATTGTGTTTTGGACACAATGATCCATCCCTTATTGAATGATAAAATGTCCATATCTGGAAATAATCCAACATAAGTAATACAATTTACCAGCAAACACAATGATTTAATAAAATTAACAATATTTCAATATCTTGATGGATTAGAATAGAGATGAACAATATTACATTTAATTAAGCATTTATTACCTTACATGTGACCCTTTTAGGTCAGTCGGAAGAGAAATACCTCTTTCCCCCTTTCCTGACTTTCTGCATGTGCCATTCATGTTCCCTGCTTTTGTACCTGAAGTGCTAATGTCTATTTTATGATTGACTGGCATGTAAGGAAGAAAGAATCACAAGGGAAACATGCTCAGTATGAGCTTATATGGGGCAGTGGGTACTCTTAAGCAGCATATGTCAGTACTGTTGACCTACAGATTGAGCTTAATTTTGTTATATAAATGTACTTCTTCTAGTGGCACAGTTAAACTCTGTTAATCTATTGGGAGCAATTCTTGACACTTGCCCAGGGCTCAAAAATAACTAGTTTTTCAAGCGTCTTCTTCAAATTAATCAATGGTTTCAACTGCAGAATATTGTTGAGGTGTTTCTATTTTTGCAGATAAACATTTAGAAAACTATTTAACATTGCCAGAATTAGCCATCTGTGCTTCTTTGCAGACTGCCAGCATTTCATTCTTCATTTTTGTTGCTGACTAGTGCTGGTCTAATTCTTTCCTAATTTGAAGGAGAGCTGGGATGAAGACAGTTTGATTTTATGCAGTGTTCTATTTGGCTCAACCCTATTGCTATGGAGACATCTAATTTACCTTTCCTTATATAACTGTTAGGTATTTGTGGGCATAGACAGAAAAATAAGTTTGTTACCTTTATGAAAGAAAGACTTCTTCTTTTAAAATATGGTTATATAAAAGACTAGTTGGTAATAAGTAAATTCCCAAAGAGCACATTTTTTTTCTCTGTATTTATTTCCTTTGAAATTAATAAGCTTGCATTTATTTTCTACTGACACCTCAAAAACAACAAGATGGAGCCAGTGAGTGGCATATCAATCACATGCAAGAAATTTGAATGTCAGTTTTATACATCAAAATGTTAAACAATGCACACATAACAATGTACTATGTTTGATTGACATAACCAGTAAAACATGTAAAAAAACAAGATAAGTAAATGGAATTGTCATTAATTTATAATATAATATTATATAAGGCTATGTGTCAAGTGTAAGTGTAGAAATCACTTCAAAGACAACAAAGTGACACTTTTATTAGTATAGACTACATCAAAAGCTCAACATTAGTTTGTGACAGCCACGTTGATTAGCCTCGGCAACTCTGCGCGGAAATGCTGTTTCCTTGTACGTAGCTGGTAGCAAAAGCTCTAAGTTCCTGACACATGAACACAGATTCATTCTGTGAATACTGGTGGGAGTGTTCACACAGCAAAGCAATGTGTCAGGAACTTAGCACTTATGGAGCCTGCAATGTGTAGGGAAACACACCATAAAAGAGTTTTCTAGGCTAATATACTTAGGCATGCAAAGCACTCATATGATGTTTTTGGCCTGAATCTCATTGGGCCCCCTTTTTCCCCTGGGCTCCTTAATAATGGTATGAACTGCTCTGGCCATTACTATGCCCCTGATCAACAAGAGTAGAGCACTTTCAATATATTTGTGTCACCTTATAGTCTTTGCAATTATTTGCATATATCAGTGTTCAGCATTGAAATTTGCATTGAAATCTGGATGCTAAGATATGTGCAGTCTTAGCAATTTTGTAAACAAAAGCACACATCAATTAACTTAATTAAGGGCTATAACGCTGCACAATCTTTATAATGCATATATATTTTATATGTATAGTTCTTACTAGGAATGGTTAGTTTGTGTACTTTTGATCATGTCTCACTTGCATCCAAACTTTAAAAAAATATATTTTACTCTGAAAAATTCACAATTACAAGTAATGTGTAACATTTCACAGAAAAAGACCTCCCAATACACATTGAAGTAGAAAAAATATAAGACATAGCTTGGAAGAGTCAGCAGAAGACACCAAAATATTCATCAAGATCAGGGTAAATGTATCAAATGGCTATTTTTTCAGCAATTTAAAACGACGATTTTATGTTCAAAGTCGCCATATGTAGTAAGTAGCGATTTTTAGTCTTAAATACCAAATTGCTTTTAATCTCTCGTGATTTGCGGCGAATTAAACACACCCGTGTTTAGCTGAAAATCGCCACTTTCAAACCAACACTCATTTCTGATTGGTTGCAAGTTTTAAATGCAAAGTTTGCGCCATTTTGACCTCACTAATATTATAAAAGCAGGATACTTCCTTATTTGAGTTATTTAGGTGTTTCAGGAGCATAGAGAGAGCAGTTGACAGTGTAGGAGAGAGTTTATTTTGTGTTAAGGAGTGTGGAAATTTAGTTTTGTGTTGTTGTTTTTTGTCTGAGCTGATTTAGATTCTGTTTGTCTTATTGTCTGTGTGTTTATTATTATTATTATTATTTTTGGTGAGTGTTGTTTTTTGATGTTTAGTGTATTTCCCCTGTCCTTGGTTTGTGAGTGTATTTGTTTGTTTGCTATGGAGAGTGGGAAGGAGGAGAGAGAGGAGCTAGGAGCAGGAGGAAGAGACAGGCCCTTCTGTGGGCAAAACTCCAGGCGCAATGAGCGATTTAGTTTTGCTGAGAATTGTGCCCTCATATACAATTTATTCCCAGTGTATGAACGCATTTTGGGCAGTCTAGCTACCAAGACACTTTTGCAAGAAAAAGCGGCTGTGGTCACAATTATGTGATGTAGTGAATGCAGTGGGCCCCATTAAGCGTTCTATAGAAAACTGCTGCAAAAGTATAAGTGACATTAAGTGCAGAGTTAAAGGGAAAATGGCAGAGGAGAGAAGATCAGCTGCAGGGACTAGTGCTGGGCCTGCTCTGGTGATGAGCTACACATCGTACGAGGAGGGGTTTAAACAGTTCATCCAAGGAGGGTATAAACATTCGGGACACTAACAGACCTGTGTCATAACCTAAGGCTGGTGAGCACTGTATTATTTTGCAATTGTTTATCCTTTATACTCAAACAGTAATCCTGCAGCATATAAATGTTTGATTTTTCTGCACATTGCAAATAGAAGTTTGAGCATTTGTAAAAGATGTTTTATTTTATTTTGTTTGTGAATGTTTTTTGCATATGACAAATATATTAATAAACATTTCAAATTTTTATACACACAGGCTCCACCCAAAAACAGACACTAACATCGCCAGCAGTCGCAACCCAGGAGAAGGATGACCTCTTAGAAGATAAAACCACCTATATTGTAATGAGGGAGAAAAAATTGCTATGAAGACTGTAATGAAAAACATCTGTAACTGCTTTAGTCCTGAAAATGGTTATTATTATTTTTTCCGTTTTATAAGGAACATCACAAGGTCCAATGGAGACTAATGTGGAGGCCACAGAAGTGGAATGTGAGGAAGTTATTGCCTTAGAGATTATTCAATCATTCCCTGAAGTTGAGGAGTCTGTGCGGGCTGCCCCCACACCCAGTCCATCAACTTCAACACCCACCCAACCTCAACCTGCACCACTCCAAAATTTGGCTGAATCAATTCAGCAGTTTAGCAGGGTTACAGGTGAACTTGGTGCAATTCCACCAGGACTCCCTGAGAGGGAATCAGCTACAACTCCAAAGGATTCAGATTTCAGTGAAATATGCAGGACGTTTAGCAATGAATGAGTGTTTCATTGGAAAGGATTGATGCCAGCCTTATCCAGTTGAATACTGGACTAACTAATCTTATGTGGCTGTTCATTAACTGTCCGGAAATTTATTATCAGTGTGTGGCCAATTATTGGCATGGCTACCAGTGCCCTCCCCATTAGTTACCAGCACTGTAAGCAGTACCCCAAGCCCGTCATTGCCCGCTGTTCCAGTGCGTAGCAGTGGGAGGACCAGAGGTAGCAGACGGGCATAATTAGCTGGGCCAAGTCTTCTCAGCGCGCAGCCAAGAAAAAAAATAAACAAGTTCATGTTTTTGGTTATGCATTTAAGTCAAACTGCCTTTTTTCCTTCATGCACAACAACAAATGACATTGTGCAGATTGTGTTCTTTAATTTGTTTTATATTTAGTTAGAAAATAAATAATTTCTTTATCTACAGTGGTTTGAACAAAGTTAATTGTCCTTAAGATGTTTACATGAGTAATCTGGTTAAACTGATGATATTGTTTTTATCTTCCAATGATGCATAAATGGTTATTTAAAAAATCATACACATTCCCTTAAAATTAGGAAATTGGTTTATGACATATAGGCATATGCTTATGATGTTGATAATGATGTTGTTTTTACAAGAATAGGTAAAAAAAAAAAGGTTACTGGTAATTACAAACCAGTGACACTTACTTAAAAACCATTCTCATCTGAAAAATAAGTCTGTATCCTTTTTATGACCTGCTTCGTTACTCTGTATTATGAACATCAGCTGCTGGAATGTGCTCCCCTGCTTAGTTACTGTATATTGCTGGTGTTAGGGGTATACTTTGGTTTAGGGCTAAATTATGCAGCACACAGCACCACAACACCTTACCTAGTGCATAGAGAATCACACCGCCAAATGTATCAAGGCACATAAATGTGGAATTCTAAGGTCAAAGGCAAGTTCTATCACCCCCTCTATAACAGAGGTATCATGAATCAGGATTGACACACCCATAACCAGAATCACCTACAATTAGACATAAATACATGTGGATTATTGCAACACAACATAAAACCCCAAAACAACAACAACAACAGCAGCAAAAGCCCACGTGGCCGGTGCAGCCTAAGAGGAGCCTGATGCTGTGGATGTTTCTCTCTCTATCTCGGTGCTGACTCCAAAATCAGATGTTGCTCCAAAACACCCAAAAATACTTTTCCTACCAACACCATTTTCAACCGCCCTCAGTTAATTTCCATTTGGGTCCCTTTTTTATAGTCCACATTTGCATGTATAGACCAATGGCTGCCATGTTTGCTAATCACACCAATTAAATGCAGCGTGCCACAAGTATGTACTTTAAATGGTGACCACATCTGGAAATATTAAGTGTTGACAGAAAAATAATTGCCCCACTGGTAATTAGATAGTAAGCCAAAATAATAAACTTTAAAAAAAAAAAAAGTACATTACAGAAGTTTTTACAATTAATTTGTTTATTTTAAAAAAATTGTCCACCCATAATATATTTTAAAATATTTTTTGTCCCTCTAAAACAAAAAACATACTTTATTTAAACTTGTATTGTGCCTCCTGTTGTATTAGCATTGCCCTGCAGTGTAACAGTGATGTGTTTGGCAATCTAACCTATAGAAAGCATCGTGTTGATTGTGGCGATTTTGAAATCAAACTCGGACGACTTTGCAAAATTGCAAATTCATACATTTGACGATTTTTCTAGCTAGAGTGACAAAACGTCGGGGCTGCAATTTGTAGCGATTTTGAGAATGGAGATTTTGAAAGAAACACTTTTCTGATGTTTTTACATCAATTCGGCATTTAATACATCAGTGAGTTTAAACTTGACTGAGAAATCGCTAAAAATGCAAAGTCGCAGCTTGATACGTTTACCCACAGGACTGTAGCATGA
Source organism: Mixophyes fleayi (assembly GCF_038048845.1). Classification (NCBI taxonomy): domain Eukaryota; kingdom Metazoa; phylum Chordata; class Amphibia; order Anura; family Limnodynastidae; genus Mixophyes; species Mixophyes fleayi. The sequence continues at coordinate 119,242,442 of NC_134402.1, forward strand.
TCCCAGTAATCCCCCTCCTCTCGATTGCAGCAATACCAACAAAATCCCAATGCTACATTCTTACTATTCTTTCCCTGCCAAACCCTGCTTAACTCTATCTTCATCTATCTTTGACTAGATACAATCTCAGTGAAGTGTTTCCAATTATTTTTGAGCAGGATCCTGATATGTGTGCTGCTGGGTATGTAATTCCTTTACAATGTAAATATACAGATTGTCGTTTAACATTGCATGCCATATAGTGATAAATTAAATAATCAAATCGTCCATTGGTCAGTGAGATTCAAAATTCTGTATAGATATGGAATCGGTTTATAGCACATATACAACAGTTTGATATTTAGTTTTATAGATATCATTGCTTTTTCTTCTTTGAAAAATGCAAAATATACATCATTGAGCCACTTTAAAGAGTTTTACCAGGGTAGATTTTTAGTCAAATGAAAGCAAATAAAAGACCTGTAAAAAGCTGCTTAAATTGAAACTCACTGGCCGTTTGTTTCAGACAACACATATTTATAGCTAGATCAAAGACTTCTTTTATAATCCTTTCTTCCTATTTTGTGCATCCCTGTTTGACCTAACTTTAATACCTGACAATTATTATACCCATGGTGCAGTGTTTTGAACATTTCTGATGTCTCATGTAGTAAGGCCACTAGCATAACTAAACTGACAAGAACAATTATGAAGTGGCTTCTTAGCTAATTGAAATGGAAAAATCATCTAGAAAAGTATCAGTGAGTGATTCAAGCATAATAATCCTGTTTCTATTCCTTTTTGCAAGCAATTGATATTTTGCTGATAATTGGAAAGACAGTTGAGGATATATACTGCACTACAAATATTTGACTTTTCTCTGTAATCTTTTTAAAAATAAAAAAATAGCACATTTTCAAAGATGGCTTCTGGGTAGAATGAATAAAATTGTTTGTTAATAAGCGCAAGATGTTGCTTGTGGGATTGACCTATTGTGCAGACCAGAGAGTTCAAATCTAATTATGCATTACATTGAGCAGTGATTTTTAACTAAAAAAGAGATCTGGTTTCTTTTTGCCCTGTCATGATGATAGCTTTATGCATATTTACATTCAATATTCTTAGAAGAAAATGTATTTGTTTTACTAATCATGCTGTACAGTCTTGGCCAAAAGTTTTGAGAGTGACACAAATATTGGTTTTCACAAAGTTTGCTGCTTCAGTGTTTTTAGACCTTTTTGTCAGATGTTGCTATGGTATACTGAAGTAAAATTACAAGCATTTCATAAGTGTCAAAGTCTTTTATTAATAATTACATTAAGTTTATGCAAAGAGTCAATATTTGCAGTATTGACCCTTCTTTTTGAAGACTTTTGCAGTTCGCCCTGGCATGCTGTCAATCAACTTCTGGGCCTCATACTGACTGATAGCCTATTCTCGCCTAATCAATGCTTAGAGTTTGTCAGAATTTGTGGGTTCTTGTTTGTCCACCCGCCTCTTGAGGATTGACCACAAGTTCTCAATGGGATTAAGGTCTGGGGAGTTTCCTGGCCATGGACCCAAAATTTCGATGTTTTCATCCCCGAGCTACTTATTTATCACTTTTGCCTTATGGCAAGGTGCTCCATCCTGCTGGAAAAGGCATTGTTCATCACTAAACTGTTCTTGGATGGTTGGGAGAAGTTGCTCTTGGAGGATGTTTTGGTTCCATTCTTTATTCATGGCTGTGTTCTTAGGCAAAATTGTGAGTGAGTGCACTCCCTTGGTTGAGAAGCAACCCCACACAGGAATGGTCTCATGATGCTTTACTGTTGATATGACACAGGACTGATGGTAGCGCTCACCTTTCTTCTCCGGACAAGCCTTTTTCCAGATGCCCCAAACAATCTGAAAGGGGATTCATTAGAGAAAATGACTTTACCCCAGTCCTCAACAGTCCTATACCTGTACCTTATGCAGAATATCAGTCTGTCGCTGATATTTTTCAGAGAGAAGTGGCTTCTTTCCTGGCATTCTTGACACCAGGTCATCTTCCAAAAGTCATGAGTTCAATTCCCGACCATGACCTTATCTGTGTGGAGTTTGTATGTTCTCCCTGTGTTTGCGTGGGTTTCCTCTGGGTGCTCTGGTTTCCTCCCACACTCCAAAAACATACTTCTAGGTTAATTGGCTGCTATCAAAATTGACCCTAGTCTCTCTCTGTGTGTTTGTATGTTAGGGAATTTAGACTGTAAGCTCCAATGGGCCAGGGACAGATGTGAATGAGTTCTCTGTACAGCGCTGTGGAATCAGTGGCGCTATATAAAATAATGGTGATGATGGTGATGATGATGATGATGATGAGAGAACAGCATGTAGTCAAAGTTGCAAAAAAAATAGAATAAAACTGAAAAAGGAAGTCCGACCTTATTGGGTCCTTTTTTTCTTTCTTGCTCTTTGCCTCCCATTTTTTTCATCCCTCTTTCTGACTCTGAACCCCCTTCCTCTCCCCCCACCCCAGCCCAGGGGACTGGTTTCTACTTTTCTTGACTCTGCTCCCTCACTTTTTACCACTCGGTTGTTCGATTGCAAGATCCTTTCAGTTAATGTGACTGGTTTGAATTCACCTACTAAGCACACCATTGTGTTGCTGGCCTGCAGACATGAGAATGCAGATATTGTTTTTACTGCAGGAGATTCCTCTCACTGGTGATCACGCCACTCTTTAAGGTAAACAATTCTCCCAAACTGTTTTGTCACACACCGAGCTCTCAGTTCCTGTCACTTACCTCTCCGCTGTCTTTTCAAGATCTCCCTTTGGTCCTCAGGTTTCAGATCTCTCTGCAAGATGCTGCCCAGTCTGTCTCCACTCCAGAGATCCCTCCAGAATAAGGGTATGGGCGCTGCCATCTTTGATTCGGCCACATGATTCCTCTCAGTCAATCAGGGAATAGCAGCCCCTTCTCCAGGTTGGAGAGGGAGCTGCCATCTTGGATATAGTCACCTGATCCATCTCTGCTTCTGCCCAGCTGACGACAGTCTCAAATCAGAAATCAACAACTACTATAAAAGGACTTCCTGTAGCCCCTACCTGTTGCCAGTGCAACATTGTATTTCCAACTGCCAACCTGGTTCCCAGCACTCTGCAATATTTCTATCTTTCCAGCTCAGACAGTGCAGTCTGCATTCTGGCTCCAGTCCGGTTCCAGCATTCCGGTTCCGTTCCAGTTCCAGCATTTCAGTTTTATTCCGTGTTCAGCAATTCAGTTCCTGTCTGATCTCCTCTGCTAGTTCATTACCACCTGTACCTATCCTTTTATTTACTTGCAAAGGAACATCATCAGGCCACCCAGCTTTGTGTATCTAGTCACCAGCCTAACTTCAGAGATACCACTCAGTCTGGGTACAGACACATACTCAGGCGTGACAGACTTATTCCTCTGCAGGCTGTAAAAAACAGGGTGTGGCTATTCTTGTTCACGCTATGGTCCCTTTTATGCCTCCTTCACGTCATGTCCTCTTTCTACTCTACTCCTTCCATTTCTGTTACTCTTTGTCTTATACCTCTTGAAAATATTTGGTTGTTTATTACTATATTGTATTTGAACCACAGATGCCTTCTCTATGTGGGAGTTGTACTCCTCCATTGGTTTTGCCTCCCCTCTTGCTCATGTAGATCCTTGTCTGCATTCATTACACCTATGTCCTATTTGCATTTTTTTTTACATCTGTATATGTATAACTCCAACCTTGTAAAATAAAAGCTTAAAAAGAAAGAAAACTGGAATCCCTCTTCAGTAATTTCTGTTAGTAACACCTTTTGTTGGTCAATTTCCTTTAGCAGAAACACTGGACAGACACACATTCACACGATGGATAAGACAAGCAGAATAACCATTTAGAAGCCATTCTGGGCTGTGGTAATATTTGATCATGGGGGGATATATGATATTTAAATATGTAAAGATGATGAGATAGTATATAGACTTTGTGATGAACAGTGTTTAGTTAATTGTAAAGTGTTTTAAGTGGTTTATTGTATATGTATAACTCCAACCTTGTAAAATAAAAGCTTAAAAAGAAAGAAAACTGGAATCCCTCTTCAGTAATTTCTGTTAGTAACACCTTTTGTTGGTCAATTTCCTTTAGCAGAAACACTGGACAGACACACATTCACACGATGGATAAGACAAGCAGAATAACCATTTAGAAGCCATTCTGGGCTGTGGTAATATTTGATCATGAGGGGATATATGATATTTAAATATGTAAAGATGATGAACAGTGTTTAGTTAATTGTAAAGTGTTTTAAGTGGTTTATTGTAATGTGATGTATACATTATACTGTATTACAGTGGCAGTGATGTGCTACATTAGATTTGTCATAGATCTTGTAAATTATATGTTTCTGTAGAAATGGTGACTACATTGTACTGTGCATACTTATTATTCAGAATAATGCTCAAAAGATAGGTTCAGTTCATAAAAAGGGGAGTTTCAGTGGATTATAGGATCTTGTGTTTCATATGGCGGTTATTGTGATATAATGTGATAATGTGTCTGCATTATATTAGATATGTAGAAATAGAGAACATCGCTGGCAAAATCAAAATGGAGTCTTACAAAATGGAGTCTTGGATAGGTGTGTAGACACTTCCCTACACCTACCTAGTGCAAAGGAAAGTGTTATGGGACACTGTGTGCAGTGAACTTGTTTTTACTGTACTGTATTCTTGTTGATTGCAGGAGTTAATTATGGTTCTTGTTAAGTAAGTCTGTTATATATGTTATGTAGGGATGAAATATATGGTTTATTAGGATTTAAGTAAACCTGTATTGTTGAAGTTTAGTAATAACTGGACTTGTTATAGGGGTGGACTGTATGTTAAAGATGGCTCCTACTGCACTGCATTTGGTCTTTAATTGAACCCCTGCAATGCTGTAGTTAATATGAGTTAAGACTGTTGGAGTTTTAGTATTAATATTGGTAATACGGACTGTAATTGTGTATGGACTGTATTGTGTAATATGACTGTTACATGGCTTTGTATAAAGGGTTAAAGTTATACTGTACTTGTTTTGTAGCTTATTACTGCATTTGTTGGAGCTTAATATTACATTTATAGATTATTAATTCTGCATTGAAACGACTGTGTACTGAATCCAAATACCTCCAGTGGTATGAAAGGAATTGTATACATTTGTAAAAAAAACTTATGGCTGTGAGGTAGCACAGGCAATTAGAATTGAACAGTATAAACACTGTGCAAAATATTGCATAATCACAATGGACTACATTGGGCCATGTACTTAATATGCTATCAAGATGGTCGACAGTGTACTTTGTGAACTTATGTAAGGCTGCATAATTGTGGGACTGTGTATGTGATGTATGGGAATACGGATGATAACTATAAATGAAGTAGTGATTTTGCACTGGGAAGTTTTACTAGGCAGTTTTAAGCAAGATATATATATGTGAGCAGTTATGTGGTATTGTATGCAAGTGATCTACATCGTAATTGTGATGCAAGAATATTACTGCAATCATATATTGAAATTATTAAATAATCTAGATAATTGTATCTAAATACAGGATCCACACACACACACACAATCACACAATGAAATCTCGCATATACATACACAAATTCATAGACACATTTTCACATTGATAAAACAGTTCAAGTAGGCAATGCATTGAATTTTATATAATATATTATTCTTTCTACACTGTGTTATTATGTGTAAGGATTTAAATTGAAAATACTTATTGTTAATATGAATATGTATTATCCTAAATGAGACTTTGCAGGCATTCTTTCTTGATATGCTTAGCATTGTTCCTTGTATTATACTGTGTGTACCAGAGCAAATTGAGCAGAAATTGAAATAGAGCTGGGTTTAAACTGGAAACTACCTTTTGTGAGTGGTAATTAATGAGAATAGTCTCTCAGTGCTAACAGACAGCAATAACAGACTCCAAAATAAGCAACCTTTTACATGTACAATCTGTTTAAATTTGAATGTTGGAGATTACTTCTGAATACTTTTTTATAGGAGTATTCCTATACACCTGAACATTCATTAATGAATTCTAAACAAATTCCATATATGATATGCTGGACATTATTATATAGCTCCCTATCTATCATTAATTGGTTGTGCATGTATAGCATGATATTTTGTTCACTGCTGAATATGAGGATACAAATTGTATGGGGGTGAGCTATATGTCTATTAATGTAGGCCCTGTACTGTTAGGACTCTGCCTGTATTTTGTATGTGGTTGCAGTACCTCAATTCCA